>NC_081537.1:33170626-33233126 GCF_030273125.1 Centropristis striata | reverse complement strand
TATGGAATTAGACCATATTGCATCTATCGATATAGATATAACTGTGATCCTTGCTCCAGGCAAGCTGTTTTAAAATGCTGCACCTACTAGGGTTTGTCATATTTAGTTCTTATGAATATATTTATTTCAGGAAAAGATTGGTTCATAGGCTATTTTTATTTAAGATATATATTTTTTTATTTAAATGTGCACTTTTGATTGATTGAAAATTTGATTTAAAAAAAGGTACTCCTTGTTGTTATACAGTATTTATGTTCACTTTGTTTCAATAAAACTACTTGTGACATGTCATATTTGACTTTGCCTGAACATTTGCTCTCACTTCACGATAAAAATATTGGGATATATATCATATTTATCGATATTCGCCTAAATATATCGGGAAATGACTTTTGGTCCATATCGCCCAGCCGTAGGTAACATCGATGCATTTGGCCCCTTTGTGAATTTTACTTTTTTTTGCAATGAGGCTTATTTGCATACAAACACCAGTGCTAATAGCTACATGAGGTTAGAGTGAAATTATTACTGTCTTCATAGAACTGGTGGTAAATAAAGTGCATTTATGAGGAATCTTTCAAATCTATTACAAAAAACAGCACAAGCCCAGCCCAAGTACGCGTCCATTTGGGAGTACTTTAAAGGATTATTAAGGACTGCTCCCCTCACAAGCCAAACTTTAACCTCAACCTGCAATGATGTTTAACAAGGGGGCAAATTACGCTCAGCTTTAAAACTTTATGGGTGTGTTTGCACTGTGATATAATTAGCGCAATATCTTTAGTGACGGGTCAGATAGTGGTTGCAAGTGATGCACAGTTCATGGTGCCATCAGCGGCCGCAATCCATTCTTTGTGAATTCACCCCAGACTGGTTTCTGTTTACCATGCTGAAACGCTCACTCTGGTTGCTGTCCGTGGTGCTGAAACACTCAGTAAAATGGATCCAAGTCCTGGCAGAACACTCTATTTCTTCCTGCCATAACTGCTTTATTTATGTGTCATTCCAGCAGCTGAAAGATATATTCTGTTCAAAAACCCAATCTAGCTTTGCATGAGAACAGATTTGTTCAGTGTCGGTGCCACTTGTGTGCTTTATGCTGACTAATAACTCATGTGTACAAAGGCTTTGCTGAACATCTCTTAAGATGGTTTGGATGATGAATTAGAATTGTGCAACCTAAACAGTGTGTTTGTGGAATGATTATTGAGTATTTGACCTTTGCTCTCTTGCTCTCTTGATCTCTGTTGTCCTGCTCTACCTCCAGTAGAGTATTCATCACCATCCTTACACCACTGCAATCCATCGTCGCAGTAGTATGATACATCCTGTCTCTCCCTTTCTCTTTCTCTTCTCTTTCTTTCCCTCATTCTCATGTTCATTGGACCATGTATGTACCCAGTGGGGGTAAAAACACTGAAGTCACTTTACTGGGACAGAAAAAAGAACATCACATCAAATCACACTGGAAAGCGGACTGAATATATACTGTAGCCCCTTTGGGAGAGACACCTGTCCATTTCAATCTCCCTCTAACTAAACACTGTCTGACACTGCCCCATTGTGAGGGAAGGCTGAGTACTTTGTGCTATATGCCCCAGAAAATCAAAAGCATAATATGAAGTCAACTAAGAGTCAAACAGTTGAGGATCCAATGAAACACAGCAACAACGAACCTTATCATACTCCTTTACTGTAAGTACTGCAAAACATGTTGGTTTTCTGTGCACTGGTGTTTGTGTAGCTCTGATATTGTCTTTGGCAGTGCAGCTCTGTGGTATTAGCTGTTTGTTCAGTGCATTAGGCAGTGGCACCAAGAGTATAATTGCTGAAAAGTGCACACTGGAAAGTCTACAGATGTACGTATGGTCAAATGTACAGAAGGAAGGACCTCCCATTTACATGATTCTCCCCAACATAAACGGAAGAAGAGGTTGTGAATCAGTACAACAAAGGTATGCATAGGTATGCATCGCGGCTCACGTTTCATGGCACATACTAACGTATTGTGCATTCTAAGTGTAGCGGCTTAGTACTCTTTCTGCGTTGTGTGATATGTATTGAGACCAGGACATCTAGTTGGCATCCAGCCATTTATTCTGAAACTGATGAAATAAAAACAGGTGCATCCCTCGTTACACCACAAGGTCCGAATGCCCGACAATAAACACAAAATCCAAAAATCATACACAAAATACAAAAATCATACCTGATGAAATAAAAACAGGTGCATCCCTCTGAAAAATATAAAATTAAAAGACACGTTAAGTTTCTACTAAAATAAAGTGAAATTAAATTAATATATTAAAGAAAAAAGACGGAGCTCATAGCCCGTAACCTTACCGTTACCCCACAAGGTCTGAATGCAGCTGCCCCCGGGGTGCACGACACTAAACCCCAGGGGTGCTGCGTTCAATACCTGTTGTTTTTTTAAGATGGCAATTGGAATCACTAATACCTGATTAACTATGTTACATAAGTATAGCACACACGCATTTGTACATGAGGCTGCAGTTTCTATGGATTTATGTTGTAAAACCACTGACCTTAGGTTTAGGGCAAAAAACTTCTGGTATGGTGTTATAAAAGACAGCTGATATAGTATGTACGTAAATGCTGGAAATTAAGTAGTTGCAAGGGTCACCTGACTGCCGCAAGTTACGTAAAAAAACACGTTACGTTAAAAAACGTAAATTACATTAAAAAATGTGATTCACGCAAACAACGTAACTTAAGTTAAAAATGGTTTACTTTTGTTTTCACATGGGACACATACCCCACTGTCCCGGGGCAAAGCCCACCACTTGTTTGACTCATCCACCACCCCAACCTCCAACCGAACGTGGGAATCCGCCCTTTTCAACTTTGCTTGGCTGTCAATCACTACTTCAGCAAGATGGCGGTGGACGCATTACAGCGGACGGTGAAATGTGTAAATATTGCTAGTTTTTCGCTGCCTGTACACACAACCTATATTGATGTTTTTTAAGGGGAGAACAGGCTGTTCTTCCAGCTTCCGCTATTGCTGATGCAGAGGCATAAAACATGTCAAACATTACTCTTTTTTTGACAAGCACTGATTACTGGTAAGTGCACAAATACAGCTGGGATAAAGTGAAGACAAAACATCTAGAATTTTGCTTGGGATTTCTGTTTGCTTTTCAAGCTGAAGAAAAACAGTGGCAGTTCTAGACAATATCAACTGGAGGGGCCAGGCTTGGGCCACATGCGATTTTAAGGGCAGCAAATATATTATATGCCCCCTCTGGGTGGAGACAGGTACTGCCCCCTCTGGGTGGAGACAGGTACTGCCCCCTCTGGGTGGAGACAGGTACTGCCTCCTCTGGATGGAGACAGGTACTGCCCCCTCTGGGTGGAGACAGGTACTGCCTCCTCTGGGTGGAGACAGGTACTGCCCCCTCTGGGTGGAGACAGGTACTGCCTCCTCTGGATGGAGACAGGTACTGCCCCCTCTGGGTGGAGACAGGTACTGCCTCCTCTGGGTGGAGACAGGTACTGCCCCCTCTGGGTGGAGACAGGTACTGCCTCCTCTGGATGGAGACAGGTACTGCCCCCTCTGGGTGGAGACAGGTACTGCCTCCTCTGGATGGAGACAGGTACTGCCTCCTCTGGGTGGAGACAGGTACTGCTCCCTCTGGGTGGAGACAGGTACTGCCTCAAGAGAAGGAGTATCTGGGGGTCTTGTTCAGCAGTGAGGGTAGAACGGAGCGTGAGATGGACAGGCGGTTTGGTGCAACGTCAGCAGTGATGTGGACGTTGTACCGGACCGTCCTGGTGAAGAAGGAGCTGAGCCTGAAGGCAAAGCTCTGGATTTACCGCTCCATCTACGTTCCAACCCTCACCTATGGTCATGAGCTTTGGGTAGTGACCAAAAGAACGAGATTGCAGACTCAAGCGGCTGAAAGGAGCTTCCTCCGTAGGGTGGCTGGGCTCAGCCTTAGAGATAGGGGGAGGAGCTCAGACATCCGGAGGGAGCTCGGAGTAGAGCTACTGCTCCTTCGCGTCGAAAGGAGTCAGCTGAGGAGGTTTGTGCATCTGGTAAGGATCCTCCCGGGCGCCTCCCGTTAGAGGAGTTCCAGGTCCAACTGGTAGGAGGCCCCGGGGAAGACCCAGAACACGGTGGAGGGATTATATCTCTCTCCTGGCCTGGGAACGCCTCGGGGTCCCCCAGGAGGAGCTGAACGTTGTGGCTGGGGAGAGGGACGTCTGGAATGCCCTGCTTAGCCTGCTGCCCCCGCGACCCGGCCCCGGATAAGTGGAGGGAAAAGGATGGATGGATGGATGGATGGATGGATGGATGGATGGAAATATATTCTATCCCCCAAACTCCATCTGGGAGAAGCTCCAGGTCTCTAGTTTAGGGTTGTAAAGTTTCATGAGTCTGTGATTATCCGAGAGGTCACAACAGTTAATTTTATAAAGTGAGATCAAGATTTTAAAAAAGCCTCACTACAATGAAATGGCTACTATGAAGACTTTCCAGTCAGGCCCAATTAATACAATTCCAACACTGTTTAGGGACAAGAGTATGCAGAAATATCCAGTTAAATCAGTTGATATGAGGGTTTTTTCACTAGTGACCTGTCTTCCATTTCCAAATGACTAAAAACTGTGAACTGACTTTGCCTTCTAAGCCTTCCGAGCTCTCGCCTCCCTTCCTCTTCCTGGTCCCTGCAGTCTCTTGCTGTGTGACTGACTGACTGGCTGACAGAAAAAGTGCTGATTACAGGTTATCATCTCCAGCGAGGGTGATTAGTGGAGGTGCAGAGCAGCCCAGGAGCTAGGCTTGTCAGGGACCCTTGGAGGAGGATCAAGGGGGGCTACAGAGCTCTACTGGCCCCACCATCTCCATCCACCCTCGGGCACAAGCTGGATCAACCTCCCATCGCCCCTCCATCTCCTCAAAAAGTACCATGGAGAGAGCAGACGGGGGGCAGAGAGTGAGAAGGGTAGATTTCAGTTGGTAGTGAATGAAACAATGGTTCGTGGCATTTTTCAATGCCAAAGCATGAACAGAAATTTTAGAATGAAGCTGGTTTGGAATTAAGTATTTATTATGGCCACATCTAAAGGGAACAGTGATTCTAAATGTTCACAAATATATTAACTAGGTGAAAAGCATGCAGTTATAAAGAGAGGGGGCAATATTGTAACATGTTTTAGCCCCAGGGTTTTCTTTAGGTATACAAACTTCTTACACTATGTTGATGACACAGGATAAGTCTTCATTTTAAGACATATACAATATATTATTAGTGCATACATTTAAACATACAATTTGTTTTATAATTCCAAGTTGTTGTAAAATCGAGACAGCAGTAAAATAAAGAAAAAGTCAGTGTCAATGATTGTATCCAAATATATGGTTTATCGTAGGGTTAATACTTCACTGTTTACTTTCTTTAGACAATTAGTCATTTCAAATATTCATTTTTTTTTGGTTAGTATAGATTGTTTATTTTAGTGAGTTAATTCTCCTGATTTGCTTTGTTTGTAAATGTGTTTATTATGGGCTGATCACCCACAATATAAGTTCCCTTTTGTGTTTAGTCATCAGGTCTGTTTGTCTTCTGTTTGTTTGTTCAGTTGACCGTTATACTTTGAGTAAATAAACACCCCTTTTTTGAATATACTACCTGTTGTCCTCATTGCTGACTGACTTGGTCCCTCACACTGGGGAACATAGGACCCTTTTTCCCCGCTTTTCTAAAAAAAGGTCCTATGTTCATAGGTCTGTTACTTTTTACACCATTACTGCCAAATTCCATGGTAAATAGGCCTATGTAGGCCTACGGGCTGTTTCACGTGCATATGCAAATAACCTAACCCTAACCCTAAGCCTAAGGGGAACATAGGGATGACCCCGATTCTCTTTGTAGCAAACAAGAAGAGTGTTCAGTTGTTCATTTAAAGGTTTGATCAAAATGTTGAACAGTAGTAACTGTGTTGTGTTTTTTTGTAACAAAAAAAGGCATAAAAATAAGGCTATTATGACGCATTTTCTCAAACTTTCCTCAACTTGAAGCTTCACTGCTTAACGTTGTGACCTGGGCTCCAGGGTCTAAAATAGCTAAAAGAACCGGATCTTTGAAAAGAGCCGGACCTCCCATCACTAGTCTATAGGCACTGGACCTGGACTTGACACGCCATGCAAACATAGGTACCCTTTTCCGCCACTTTTCCCAAAAAGGGCCCTATGTTCCAAACAGATCTAATTAAACAAATTAAATGAAACGTTATTAGAGGCGAATTTGTTTTAAACTCTCCAAAAGGGTGCACAACACAATGGAGAACAGGTAGGATCATAAAAGGAAATAGCTAAGCCTCGATGCAAGACAATACGATTAGGGGTGGGAATATACAGACATCCTAGATTTAAAAAGCAAAAAAATTATCGAAGAATTATCTTATCTTTATTCAAGAGCGTGGATTTTCAGTTTGAGAGCATAATTTGTCTTTCTCGTGCTCAGATTTGTTCTCCTCATGCTCACATTTTGCACTCGCACTCAGATTTCTGCTGCTTTCTTTCAAAATGTGTGCGTGCACTTAAAAAGCACATGCTTGTGCTCACATTTCTTCTTCTTGGACACAAACATTTCGCTCGCACACAAATATGTCCTGTGCGCGCTCAAATCTAAAGTCTACGCGCTCAGATCTCAACTCTGCGCTCTCGAGAAAGACAAATTATGCTCTCAAACTGAAAATCTACGCTCTTGAATAAAGATAGGATAATTCTTCCATGAAAAATGAACTGCAAAGTAACCAGAAAGTTGCTGCTGAGCAAGTTTGGAACATGGGGATGAGCCCTATTTATTTGGGATATGCAAAACACAGAGATATTGTTGTTTTTTGAATTCACTGGAAAAGTACTTTTAAATTCACATGTAATAGTACGCTAATAAAAGTGAACTCAATAAACTTAAATCAATAAATTTAAATACACATATGAAGCTAAAGATAAACATCGTGACTGGACTGAACACTTAATTTTGGATTACAAAATCCTCCTACACTGTAAAAAATAATCTGTTTAATTTACGGTAAAATACCGGCAGCTGTGGTTGCCAGAATATCCCCGTAAAAAATACAGTGAGTGGGGTTTCTACTGTAAAAAAAAAAAAAAAAAAAGGAATACTTTTGACATGTAGGCTGCCATAGTCAGGGACCGAACCACCGACCCTTCGGTTGGGGGCCAACCGACTGAGCCACAGCCGCCCCTACTGTAAAGTTAAATGTAAATATCTGTAATTTAGACTAATAATAATAATAATATACAAGACTGAATAATCTCGTTATTTTTAGAGTAATGGTGTCATTTTGACATTTTGGTATCTCTCTAAAGTTTTATGCTTTTCTTAGATTTACGGTTATTAAAAGCGTCTACTACGATGATATACAATTTTTAATTTCACGCCCTATTTCTGATGTCATTTGACAGTTTTTTACTGTAATTTCTACCAACATTTTTTACAGTGTAAACCTCAGTGATTGATTTTATGAAATAATCGTTATATTGATACCAATTCACAACCACACAATTACACTGTATTTTGTAGACTGAAGTAACAATATCACATGTTTCCATTGCAAGCATCAGATATCAAGCGATAATGATCACGATGCAATGATGATAACAGTTTTCCTCCAATGAGGGGAGAGACAGAGATGTGACAGATGATAAGAAGCTGAGAAGGGAAAGTGGGCCATAAGAGAAGTCAGGACAGACGGCTGAAATGAGAGGAGGACCTCAGGATGCTGAGATTGACAGTGTCCTTTCAAACAACAGAGAGAGTCATAAAAGCAGCTTGCCTGCCTCTAAAAGCATGAGTGTCGTTAAATCAATAATTCATTTACTTTAATGAGATAAGTACTCGCAAAACTAATTGCACACCGCCCCATTTAGCCAAGCCAGTCAGGGCCTTAATGCAAAAGATCTTATTGCTATTGTAGCTGCAGGACAGAAAGAGAATGAAAAGGAAGACAGATGAATGGAGATGGAGGGATTGAAGAAGTAACAAAAAAAAAGTGGAGAGAGGAGTAGAAATCACGGAGCAGAAAAACCAAAGGCATAGCAAAGAAAATGGAATGAGAAAAAGAGATTGAGAGAAATAATATAAAAAAGGCAGCAGTATACAGCAGCAGACTTCAGAAAAGTTTGGAATTCTTCTAAACAGCTTTGGACTAACATGATTATTATTATGATTAGCAAACGCTACGGCAGAGAGGTGATGGGTGAGAGAACAGGGGGAGCAGTAGAGGATTATGGATTGAATTATGATTCTGTTATACAGCGACGGAAGCTTGAGAAGGCAGATTCTTTAGTGGACGCATTTGTGTCAAAGTTGTATTTATTTTCTAGTATGATTACAACTGATATATCTGTCTCCTGCTGCCGGAGAAGATTCAACAACAACTACACAACAACCACGACTGTTGCATCTGCACTGCAAAAAAGCCAACTTGTATTTTTTGGCCTAAAACAGTGATTTAAGTTGGTAAAACCTGGAAATATAAATGATTGACATTTAGGGCAATAATGTAAGTTAGCACAACAAAGGAAGCCAGTTGTCTGCTCAAAAACAAGTTGGTGAGTTGTTGTTACTTATATCTTTAAGTTGGGGTTCACAACAAGGGACAATAGTTCTGATAACTCTTATTTCTTTGTTGTGAAATTAGGTCATTAGCGAAAGCTAGCGGCTAACTGATGCTAGCGGCTCACTGATGCTAGCGGCTAACTTACGCTAGCGGCTAACAGATGCTAGCGGTTCTGCTTGTTACAGTTACAAGAGTAGCCATTGGCGTATCAATGCTAACTCAAAATTGTGGTCGCAACATTAGCTGACATTTCATAGCGGCGTTACAATCGTCACATTGCAGAAGTTAGCAGAAGTAAGGATTAAAAGTTATTACAATGTTAAATTATAAGTTAGTACAACTTACAGTTGAGTTGACAAAAATCTGAATTCAGAGTTGAGCAAACTCAAAAACAAAACTTAAAATATTTAGTTTAATTGTCCAACTTAAAATTTTATCGAAGTTTGTTGCCTTGAAATTTTGAGTTCACCCAACTTTTGTTTAAATGGTTTAAATCACACTCAGGGAGGGAGGAGAGGGTGAATGGGTCGAACAAACAGCATGCTTTTTTTTGACGTAACTTATATAAAAAACGCAAGTTACATAAAAAACATAAGTTAAGCTTTTTTAAAAAAAATATTTTTACGTTTTCACGTAACTTAGTGACCCATGGAAGTTATAGAAGTTGTGGAAGTTATGTAAAAAAAACTGTTTGTGAATTACTTTTTTAATGTAACTTACATTTTTTTTCCATAAGTTACGTTTTACGTTTTACACATGTTTATTAAATAAATAATGCTCAAAGATTCAGTAGCTTCAAAATGGTTTTTAACTGGTTTCTTGTCTGAATGTTGCCAAGGCAACATTGTACCATTGAACCAACAACCCATTGAAATGATTGTCTTGAACAGTCTAAGTTTAGTTGCATTTTAACAAATTTTCATTATTTAATTAGAAAATAAATTGCATGAAACTATTGAAAATGAAGGTTTACTCACCTATTAGTAGGAATATATTTTTTCCAGATGGAAAAGGGCCAGAAAATGACGTTTTGAGTGCTTTTTTGTGGCGCAAATGGCTAAGCTGTTTCCTTTGGAAAAGTCTGCAAAAAGGTTTCAATATGGCCTCCTGGAGATCATGTGACAAATTAAAGCATTTCTATTGGTTCCCTATACTCTTCCCTCTTTTTTAAAGTATTGCATCACTCAAAAAGATGCATTGTAGAAATTTGACAGGCCAAAAATGGGGATGTTGCCTGAGGGCAACACCGTACCATAGAGGGTAGTTTTTACGTAACTAACAGTTTTTAGCGTAACTTCCGCAACTCCTGTAACTTCTGTGGCTCACGGTTTCTGAATTACATTTTTTAAGTTTGTTCCGTGGCTCACGTCACCCTCATAACTACTTCACTTCCGGCATTTATGTACATTTATTAATTGCTTAAACTGTCTATTTAACGGGAAGTTTTTGCCCTAAACCTACACTGTAAAAAATGTTTGTAGAAATGACAGTAAAACTCTGTCAAATGACATCACAAATAGGGTGTAAATTGTGTATCACTGTAGTAGACACTTTTAATTACTGTAAATCAAAGAATAGCACAAACCTTTAACTTTTACTGTCATAAACTGTAGAAAACACACAGTTTTGCTGTAAAAATATAACATTACCATGTAAAATTAATGGAGAAATACCATGATGACACAATGACCCTAAAAAATAACAGGATTATTCATTCTAAATTACAGGTTTAGCTGATTTTTACATTTAAATTTACAGTAGAAAACCCACTCACTGTATTTTTTACGGCAATGTTCTGGCAACCACAGCTGCCGGTATTTTACCGTAAATTAAAGAGATTATTTTTTACAGTGTAGGTCAGTGGTTTGGTAGCCTAAATTGACAGAAATTGCAGCCTTTTTTACAACCACGAACCATATGTGTATGTACAGTGACGTGTGTGCTATTTTTAGAACGCTTCATGGTACCGTGAGCTAGAAACAAAGGATCATATGTGTGGTTATGGGTGAGATCTTGTTGAGAAAGACATCCATTCATACTCACATTCAAGCCAAAAATCTATCGAAAACACCTTCATTTGAGATGAAACTGCAACGCCTGATGTACCTCCAGTGCAAACACAGAGGCAAAGACAGTGTAATTAAATGTAATGGCTATTGCTGAAAGAATCTGGCAATATATTTCAAATAAAGATCAAAAGTGGTGTTTGATCAATAAGAAAAATCAAATGCAAATCTTAAGTGTTATGACTTTAAAGTTCTTTAGAGATCTGAGGACTTTATTTCTTTCATTTAAAGTGTTAAACTTAACCTAGTTTAGACTTAATTGCTCAGTAATCAGTCCAGGCTGGATAAATGTCCACAGGCTATGCATCACAACAGCCATTCACCTTCAAATCTCACCGTACTGTATATAGTACACATTATAAGTCCTCACAATATCTAATTATATAAACATTGCTTTGTTTGATGAAATCACAAGAAATTATCCCCTATGGTGTCTGAGCTGGCTTAAAAATCACCTTTCCATTTCTGATATTGAGCAGGGATTGTGGAGCGATCAGTCTTCACAAAGATCCACATCTCATAGCTCATCCTAGTGTCAATGGGCCTTTAATGGATCGCAAGGCTCTGCACCACTGCACTGCAGAGAGATACTCGACTGTACAGAATATACACTTTCTGGGCCTTCACTGTCCACTTTATATGCTAACAGATTACTTCCTGCATGTCAAGACTGCCTCAACCAATGGCAAAGAACTCATGTGATCCTGCAGGATGTTGGTATGAATGGACAAGAGGTACACTGCAAAAAAGCCAACTTGTATTTTTTGGCCTAAAACAGTGATTTAAGTTTGTAAAACTTGTAAATATAAATTATTGACATTTAGGGCAATAATGTAAGTTAGCACAACAAAGGAAGCCAGTTGTCTGCTCAAAAACAAGTTGGTGAGTTGTTGTTACTTATATCTTTAAGTTGGGGTTCACAACAAGGGACAATAGTTCTGATAACTCTTATTTCTTTGTTGTGAAATGTGGGAAAGCGGTGAAATTCGGTCATTAGCGAAAGCTAGCGGCTAACTGACGCTAGCGGCTAACTGACGCTAGCGGCGCTGCTTGTTACAGCTACAAGAATAGCCATTAGCATATCAATGCTAACTCAAAATTGTGGTCGCAACATTAGCTGACATTTCATAGCGGCGTTACAATCGTGCCAATTCAGCACATTGCAGAAGTTAGCAGAAGTAAGGATTAAAAGTTATTACAATGTAAAATTATAAGTTAGTACAAGCAGTTAAAATATTTTGTTCAATTGTCCAACTTAAAATTTTATCGAAGTTTGTTGCGTTGAAATTTTGAGTTCACCCAACTTTTCTTTTTTTGCAGTGTAGACACTGGGACTGATGGGCATCACACTCCAAACATCA
Organism: Centropristis striata; assembly: GCF_030273125.1. NCBI lineage: Eukaryota > Metazoa > Chordata > Actinopteri > Perciformes > Serranidae > Centropristis > Centropristis striata. Next base: position 33,221,083 of record NC_081537.1, on the reverse strand, counting down.
GACACGACATAGGGCTAGGCAATATATCCATATAAGAGATAAATTGATATATTTTTAAGTGTGATATGGAATTAGACCATACACTGTAACAGACTGCTGTAAGAAAACAGTCAAATTGTGACAGTAACATACTGTTTTCCATTAAAAAGGTACTATACTGTAGAAAACAATGCATTCTGGGCAATATTTGTAGGTAGCTTGCCATTTCCCATAAAATATATGATATATATCTATGATATTTTCTAAGTCTCTTCTTGTACACATTTTTAATGGCTGTATTTTAGTTAACTAACTCATTCAGTATATGGATTATTAAATGTACTGATACATCTTGTTGCAGTGAAGACATCGTTAATTCGTAGTAATTGGCTTTCAGACAGTAATATGCTCTATTTACAAAAAATGACTGCATTGTATACTGCAACAATATTGCAACTAGCTTCAGCACTATACTGTGTTTTAGTCTACTGTAAAAATCAAGGAAATGCAGGATTTTACTGTAATTCAGTATGTGGTTTTATCACAGTAACATAGTGTAAAGTAGATAACAGTAGAGGAACTGTAACATTAACAGTAGAGTGCTGGAAACCCTGCTGCCAGTATTCTACTGTTAATTTACAAGACAATTGTTTAGAGCTTTTATTTAAGATCATTTTTTATTTAAATGTGTACTTTAAGGAGCTTTGATTTATATATTTATTTCTTTTTTAAAGGTACTCCTTATGTTCACTTAAATAAACAGTTTCAATAAAACTACTTGTACCATATCATATCATATTTGTCTTTGACTTTGACTAAATATTTGCTCTCACTTTGTGATAAAAATATCAGGATAAATATATCGCATATCGATATTCAGTCTAAATATATCAGGATATGACTTTGGTCCATATCGCCCAGCCCCACCATTACACCAAATTGACTGCACTGCACTTCTATAGCACTTTTCTGGTCAGAGCGACCACTCAAAGCACCTTCACACTACAGATCATCATTCAGCAACTAACAGCACTGATTCAGACTCACCAGTGGGGCGTTCAGTGTCTTGGCCAAGGATACTTTGACGTGACGGATACCTCAACCATCTGAGCAACAGCTCCCCCATCAAGACATGGATAATTCAGTTTTGGTAACATAATACACTGTAAAAAATGTCTGTAGATTTTACAGTGAAAAACTGCTAAACCATGACAGTAAAAGACCGTAAAATTATAAATGAGTTCATTCAGTTTCAGTACGCTTTTTGTCCAAAGCGACTTACAGTAAGTACATTCAACCTGAAGGAACTAGCCTTAAACTTATCGACTTACTTGATTCCTGGTCTAAGAGCCAACTGTAATTGCTACAAGAGTGCTTTACTTTGAAGAAGAGAAGACGAAGAGCATTTTCTTTTTTTAAGGTTGTTTAGGTCAGCTGTTCTCAACCTTGGGGACCCGACCCCAATTGGGGTCGCGAGATGATTTCTGGGGGTCACCAAATCATTTTGGAAGTCAGCTCTGTCTCCACTGTGTTAAAGTGTTCATGTGTTAATGTGTTTTAGTCTTTTTGGTCATTTTGTGTCTTTTCTGGTCATTTTGTTTCCTTTTTTTGGTCATTTTGTTTCTTTTTTGGGTCATTTTGTGTCTTTTTTGGTCAATTTGTGTCTTTTTTTGGGTAATTTTGTGAATTTCTTTTGCTTATTTTGTGTCTTTTTTGGTTATTTTGTGTATTTTTTTGATCATTTTGTGGCCAATTTGTGTCTTTTTTGGTCATTTTGTGTCTTTTTTGGTTATTTTGTGTCTTTTTTGGTTATTTTGTGTCTTTTTTTGATCATTTTGTGGCCAATTTGTGTCTTTTTTGGTTATTTTGTGTCTTTTTTTGATCATTTTGTGGCCAATTTGTGTCTTTTTTGGTCATTTTGTTTCCTTTTTTGATCATTTTGTGGCCAATTTGTGTCTTTTTTGGTCATTTCGTTTCCTTTTTCGGTCATTTTGTGTCTTTTTTGGGTGATCTGAACTGTGCGTGTGAGCTTGTGTTCAGTGAGCCGGGGTCGCGGACAACATGCATGTTAAATTGGGGGTCGCGACTCAAAAAGGTTGCGAACTACTGGTTTAGGTGACCATGACTTAACGGAGGTATTGTTGGAAGAGATAGGTCTTCAGCTTGCGTGATGTTGGTAGGGAGCTCGTTCCACCATTTGGGAGCCAAGACAGAGAAAAGACTGAAAGTGGCTTTGAGTCGAGTTGACCCACGCTGGTTGGGAGTCGGCAGCTGTTTGGCTGATGCAGAGCGGAGAGGGCGAGCAGGAGTGTAGAGTTTGACCAGATCCTGGATGTATGTAGGACCTGAACCGTTAGCAGCAGAGTACGCCAGAGCTAGAGTCTTAGCCTAGCGTATCAGCCACCGGTAGCCAGTGGAGGGAGGGAGGAGGGGTGTTGGGTGTGAAAATTTGGGAAGATTGAAGACCAATCAATTGAGTTGCAGAGGTCGGATGGCTTTGGCAGTCAGACCTGCCATGAAGGAGTTGCAATAGTCCAGGCGTGAGATGAGCAGCACCTGGACCAGGACCTGAGCTGCCTTAGACCAAAACAACACTTTATTAGGTACAACTTGCTAGCTAATAAAGTGGCCGGTGAGTGTACATTTCAAATGCACATTTCAGGCTACACAATGACATGTACGTGATAGGGATCAGAATCACACAACACATTGTTCAACATAAAACAATGAGATTTTGGACTGTTGGAACTTCTAACTGAGCATTTGTTTAATGTTGAGAGTGACCTACATAAGCAAACAAAAGGATCAGCAGGAATATTGGCTATTTGTATAAAGTGGAGTGGAACTCCGGTGGGAGGTGGAGAGCTCTGCGGCCGGCAGCAGCAGCGTAGCTTCAACCCTGCTGCTCCGCCAGCTTTTTGGGAGCCAACATTGACAGCATGCTGCTGGAGGCTCATGGCGTTTTACTGAGCGGGGCAGACTGTCAGACCCTGCTTCACTGGCACCACCAAACTCAACACAAAATGAAAGTTCTTTGTTGTATCTTTAAATGACAAATCTCAGTGTGGACAGCAGTGGTGAGGTTTCAGAGTGAGGCTACGTTTACATGGTGACGGTCTGAACAGAAGGCGCAAAAGTGGCGTCAGGTCTTCACTTTTTATTCCTCGTTTAGACGAGCGTTTTTTTGGAAGGAAATCTGCTGCATATGGTGACGCTAAAGTGTGTGAAATTGGATTGGGTATCATGCATCACTTAAAGCCATAAGAGCATCTTTGGGCATGCAGAAGTTTTCACGCCACACATTTTCATCAGCTACTCCTTCCACAAAGTTCTCCACCATCACTAGATCTCCCAGGTCTCGTTCACAGCCGTCTGGCTCCTCCCACCAATCGCTGCATCCAGAATGTGATGGAGGTAATTCCAGATCCTTCTCTGTTCACTAATACTGTCTGTACATATCCTGGACATTTGGTGGAAAGACTCCTGTAAGTTTATTAGAGCTGCCAGAGCAGCTTGAAGGTCCCACCATGGAAATAATCCCACGTTTCTTTATTTCCTGTCCTGGAGCATGTATGTGACGTAAACACATACGTGAGGTGAGCAGATCTGAGCAGAGTTTTGCGTCTTGGCAGTGTAGACCAGTAGTTCTCAATCTTTTTGAGTCGCGACCCCCAATTTAACATGCATGTTGTCCGCGACCCCCGCTCACTGAACACAATCTCACACGCACAGTCCAGATCACCCAAAAAAGAAACAAAATGGCCAAAAAAAGGAAACAAAATGACCAAAAAAGACACACATTGACCACAAAATGACCAAAAAAAGACACAAAATGACCAGAAAAGACACAAAATGACCAAAAAAAGACACAAAATGACAAAAAAAAGGCAGAAAATGACAAAAAAGGAAACAAAATGACCAAAAAAGACACAAATTGACCACAAAATTATCAAAAAAAGACACAAAATGACTAAAAAAGACACAAAAAAGACACAAAATGACCAAATAACACACAAAATGACCAAAAAAAACACATGTGGAGACAAAGCTGACTTCCAAAATGATTTGGCGACCCCCAGAAATCATCTCGCGACCCCAATTGGGGTCCCGACCCCAAGGTTGGGAATAGCTGGTGTAGACGACACGCTACGGCGGACCGTATTCAACTTTTCCAATCTGGAGGGTGGTTTCAAATTTTTGCGTTTTTAAGCCCCAGAAACGACGTCACCATCTAAACGAAAGGCACTTAAGACAAAATATTTTGTCATTTTTACCCGCAAGCGTCCTGGTGTAAACGGGGCCTGAGAGGGGCGAAGATGGATCCATGCTCTGTGATCTTCAAGTGCTTCTTATTGAGGTCCAGTGGCGCCTCCCTGTCTGGCATGTATATCAATAGAAACTGCATTCCTCCTGGAGGTTTTGACAGCTAAACCACGACACTGATCAATGGGACCACATTCCTGGCTATACAGCTGAGCAAATCAGAACCTCATGTGTCTGCTTAGGGATCCAGCTGTCCACCAAACCGTCCTCCATCATAGCGGACGGAGGGATGGCCTGTCACCATGGAGGACGAGTGATACATGACGCCCACAGACGGGGCCAGAGATACTGAGCGAGGGATGATGGGGATGGATTGATAAAAGAGAGGGGTGTTGTCTCTATAGCGGGGTGACTGATGACTGTGTGTGTGTATGTGTGTGTAGCTATTTCACCGTCTGTCCTCACATGTCTCATATGAGACACATTTGCCTGTTTGCATGTTATTGTTTCCAGATCTGCTCAGCTGATTGATGAATATGGTCCTGTGACTGATGAAGAGCTTTAAAACGATGAAATCTGTGATAATGACTGTCGACATCCACGGAGGTGTCAAGCTGTAGCCGCCGCTGTGCCACATGCTCCCTCATGCTTTTTCCTAAAGCAAAGGCTATGATGTGGATTCAGTTTTTCAGGGTGTGCGTGGGCGCGGGTGTGTTTGTTGTGTGTGGAGGTGGCGGGAGAGGCGGGCAGGTCATGGATGATTTAAAGGTGCAGAGATTGGAGAGTTCAACCCAGGGCCAGACTTACTGGCATGACTATCAATCATGAGAGGGAGACAGTGAGAGAAAGAGAGAGAGCTGTGAAATGGGGAAGAGGAGGCTAGATTTAGAGACAGGCTAAAAGAAAGGAAGGGACCCTGGAAACAAGACGTGAATTATCATGCTGCTGAGTTAAAAGCAGGTGGATAATCCTGAGGTCAAATCTTGAGTGGCCATGCTTTCAAAAAAGACACAAACAGAGAGAATGTACACAAGATAGTGAATAGAATGAAAAGACGTTTAAAGGATAGGTTCCCCTTTTTGTATCTTAATAAAAGATTGTCATTGTACTGGTCATTTTTTCTGCCGTTTATGGCTGAACTGGCTGTGAGGGAGTTCCTTCTTTAAAGGATAGTTCAGATTCTTTGAAGTCGGGTTGTGAGGTACTTACCCACAGTCAATGTATTACTAGATGGTGGTCTGCATGTTCCAGTTTGGAGAACTAGACCCACACTCCAGGCAGGAAATTAATGAATGTATTGCAGCAGACTGGGACTAACAGAAAATGTATTTAACTACCTCAACAAAGGCCCACCATAAAAATGTTATAGCCGTTCATGTGTATGCTATATTTAGAATATGGCCACCGATTTTTGTTTCTATCCATAGCCGTTTCATTTGGCACTACTTTTTCTCAACTGTAGAACCTCCATGTTCCTACGCATAAGTGAACTCATGATTTCTGCGCTGCTGCAGATCAGGTGTTTAGGTCAGAATATGGTTGAGTTTTACGCGGTTGGTCTGAGAGCCTCTCTGCCAGTGGTCTTGGACCGGTTGTTTTGGTCCGCAACGGAGGACAATTGTAGCAATCAAAGGTGACACAGCAACCTGGAGCTATGGCATCAAACAGAATAGGAGCCTATTGAGGAGGAGATCATGAGAAGATGCTGGAAATGGATTGGCCATACCCTTCGCAAGCCTGCATCTAATACCACCAGACACGCCCTCTTCTGGAATCCACAAGGAAAAAGGAAGTGAGGCAGACCAAGAAACAGTTGACGGTGTGACCTGGAGGCAGATGTGAAGAGGTCTGGCCAAACATGGAGAAGCTGGAGAAGTTGGCCCAGGACCCAGACAACTGGAGAGCCTTTGTTAAGTACTCACAGGTGACCAAACGAACCGTAACAAGGATTCAACTGCACCAGAGTTAAATTAAAACGGACTTAACTTTGGGTGCTTTAACAATCCAAAGTTGCGGACCAAAACAACCCGTCAGAGACCACTTCAGAGAGGGTCTCCGCCCGTTTCCAAACGGACCCTAGTGCAGTTCATTCCACTGTGAATGTAATTGCTCGAATATATAAAATATAGTCTGATCGCAGCACATCATCTGAGGAAATAATGGATCAACACATTATTGATGTGCAGCCTCAACAGGAGCTCGTTCTGAGTGTTTCTCTCCAAATTAGTTTGGTTGGAACACCAGAGCAGATTACGGCCGGTATAATTAAACGAACACGGTTTGCGTTCGGTTCATAGACTGTATATAAATAATGGACGTAGTCACTGTGACGTCACCCATTGGTTTGTGGACTGCCCGTTGGAAGCCTCGAGTTCAGCGTTACACTCGTCGCCATCTTGCGTCGCCATCTTGTTTTCGGAAACAGGAAGCAGACCATATTTGGACTGTGGAGGAGGAGAGGGATCTGATCACTGACTACAGCCTCTCTACACCTCAACCTGACTGGGAGAAGCTGCTGCTAATTCATGTTAGCATTAACTGGAGCATTAACTGGGATGTTAGTTTTGGCTAGCAAAAAAACGAAGTTTTCAAATTTAGCACTGAAATGAATGGGCAGATTTCTTTTGCAGCCAAACTTAGCACCCCCTACTGGAATTTTCGGTGAATTGCAGGCTTAAGGCACTTCCTGGTGGCTTCCATGCTCAGACACGGAGATTGCCGCCTGGTTCGGTTCCAGGTTGCTTTGTTTATTTCATTGTTTACCACCAATTTTTCAACCAATGAGAAATAAAATTGCGAGTAGATTTCCAGCCCTCCACATTCGTACACGCCTATCTTAAAAAAAAAATGTTTTATTTTGGTCCGCTTATATTCTGCACTGTGAACGTGAACCAGACTAAATACAAAACAAATGTATCAATTTCACACTAATTCGGACCAAGGTTATAATAGTTTGGGATTTTTCATCAGTTTTAGTTTTAATTTCGTTGTTTCGTTTTGTTTTCAAATTCAGTTAGTTTTAGTTAGTTTTTAGAGTGAGTTTGCTAGTTTAGATTAGTTTTATTTTTTGGAAAATGCTTAGTTTTAGTTTAGTTTTTATTAGTTGTAGTTTTTTGTAATGGGGTATTTTTTGGGTGCCAGATTCAATAAGGTCACAATAAATGTTTCCTTTATTTCTTTTGTCTGATCCATCTCAGCCCCAATAAATTTACTAACTGGGTCCAGAACTTGTAACTTTATCGCTCTGGCGCGTCCGTCACGGAGCTGCTCTGCTCCAAAAACTCCTCTAAACTCCTTAAAGTAAAGATAGATGAAATTGATTTCATATGTATGAAAATAGTTGTCGAAGATGAAAACTAAGGACATTTTCAGTATAATTTTAGTTAGTTTTAGTTAGTTTTGTAACCACACAATACAGTTTCAGTTAGTGATCGTTTTTTAAAAAACTCTAGTTTTTATTTTTATTTCAGTTAACGAAAATGTTTTTTCAATTCTAGTTTTCGTTATTTCGTTAGTTTTCGTTAACTATAATAACCTTGATTCGGACTGAGCAAGCGGACTTGGGTCGTAAAAGCGCCCTTAAGGACTTTTTGAAGAGAGTTTGGTGACTTTTTCTTTTGTAAAAAGAAGTTAGGAATGTTTAGAGTTGTAACATCATAACATTTAATAAACTGATGAAGCCAGTAGGTATGGGAACCTGTTGGCCAAGGCTCGAGCCCAGCATCATGGTGTTAATCCCAGGGGACACGGCTCCCTGTGACTCTGTTCTGGTCAGATGAAAGTGACCAGAGTCAGGTTTTTGGTGCATATCTAAACTGAATTGAAAATGCAGTAGCGATGTTTGTGTTTGCTGCTGCAGGAGGCAAGAGTAACATCCCTCTCCCTGTCTTATATTTTTTCACTCTCTGACTGTGGTTCAGTGTGTCTCTGTATTTGTGCAGTTGGTATGAAACGGCCATGACTCACAGTTGAAGACCCAAGATGTGAAGTCCTGAGATATCCTCTGTGGTAGCTGTCAAACTTGAATCTTTCTCTCTCACTCATACATACACACTTTCACACCATCGGGGACTTCTTGCTGTGGGGTAGTGGAGTGTAGACTTGTAAAATATTCAACAGGTTTTGATACCTCCACTCCCACCATCCATCCCTGTGTCTGGAAAAAAGACATCTCTCACACTATGAGAGAGAGAGATTTGATGGAGTTCGCTCTGTCTTCACTGGGAAAACACTGTTGCATGTAGTGGGCCTAACACGCATGCACACACACACACACACACACACACACACACATCTCTGTGGAATGAGGCAGAGAGCCTGGGCAGACATGAAGGACTGTTGTCGAAGCTTTCACCATTCAATATTATAGATGTACATTTCACACTGTGCCTTGCCATCTCCATTTACATGGTTGAGGTGTTATCTGATGACCATGGTATCCATAGGATGTGTATTATCTGTGTGTGTCTGTGTGTGTGTGTGTGTGTGCGTGTGTGTACAGATACACAAAAAAAGCCTATTGCCTCTACTTAAATACCCCCAGAAAGCACTGTGTCATTGATTTTATGTATGGCAAGCCATTTAGTGTGACAACAGTGTGTGTGAGGGCGAGAGAGAAAGTGTGAGAGAGAGAGAGAGAGAGAGAGAGAGAGAGAGAGAGAGAGAGAGAGAGAGAGAGAGAGAGACCTGGGGAGAAGGGGGAAAGAGAGACCTTTGCTGGGTGTACAAATGATACCTCGTGGCTACATTATAAAGGGTCACCTATTTAACACCAGGCTACATATATCATCCATCATGCATACGCCTTCTGTAGTGTAAACACAGCCTCCACACATAGTAATCACCAGACTAACCGCACTGAACAACATCTCCACTAGAGCCTGACTGCTTTGGGGTCTTTTGAGACCGATGCAGATACTGAATTTAGGGACAGAAAATTCATCAATAACCAATATGGTAGCTCACCGTGTTAGCGACCTGTAAACACAAGGTAATGGTAAATGGACCTGCACTTATATAGCGCTTTTATAGTTGCTTTACGACCACTCAAAGCTCTTGGGTGGGTTGGGAACCCCGCCTTCTTCACTGCTGCCCCAACCCTCTGGACCTCCCTCCCTACTTACATCAGACTCACTCCACGCCTTCAAAAATCAACTCAAAATCTACCTTTTCAAAATAGCTTACAAGACCTGAACTCATAATCTCTCATATGTACTCCCTGCACTTATATAGCGCTTTTCTAGTTGCTTTGCGACCACTCAAAGCTCTTTACACTACAGACTGACTCATTCACCCTTTCACACACACATTCATACTGGTGGCAGAGGCTACCCTAAACGGTGCCACCTGCCACCATTGGGAATTCATTCACACACCGATGAACGCAGCATCGGGAGCAATTTGGGGTTCAATATCTTGCTCAAGGATACTTCAACATGTAGGCTGCCACGGTCAGGGATTGAACCACCAACCCTTCAATCAGTGGGCGACCGCTCTACCAACTGAGCCAATCCGGTCCTATCTATCTCCATACAACATGAGACTACTTCTTACTTGATTTATTATTATTTAGAAGAAAATATATGATAAAGCAGGGTATGGTTTGGGGCATGGCTACCTGCTTTGTCATATATTTTCTTCTAAATGGGACCAATTTGGAGAATTGGAGAAAACTTTTGTTTGAGACCATAATGTTGCCACAATATTTTTTTCTGAAGTAATAAATCAAGTAAGTCTCATGTTGTATGGAGATAGATAGGACCTGCTGGGTGAGCCATATCCCAGTTACACAGATGATTCCACAGTCTGTCAGTCCTGTGAGGATCTGATCTTTGCACCAAAACAATCCAACCTTGCTCTCCAAGGACTTGGCAGAAAAATGTTGAGTTGAGTCAACGACAATGTTTGTAAATGGACTGCAGCCACAAAGCTGACAATTGTCAATTAAATTAAATGAATCTCCAAACATACAAAGAGACGACATGGTGCCTCGACTTTGTCAGTGAAACATTATCTCTACTTCTACCCTGTGCTTTGAATTTAAGAAAATAAGCGTGACTTTGAGTCATTTTGGTAACGGTGGCCTTCACATAAAAAGGAACCAGAAAGAAAAATTACTTTTGGTTAACAACTTGCTAACAAATGTTTTCTGTTGCATTCTGCTCTTACTTCAATATGTCCAAAACTCCCTCTGCAGCACCGAATCCACTTCAAGATCCTGCTCATCACCTACAAAGCCCTCAATAACCTGCTCCCCCATGTAGCTCACAGATCTCCTCCAACGTCACTCCCCCACCTGCAACCTCAGATCTTCTGATGCCAACCTTCTGACCCCCATCACCAGGACCAAGCACCGCACCGTTGGCGACCCCGCCTTCTTCACTGCTGCCCCAACCCTCTGGACCTCCCTCCCTACTTACATCAGACTCACTCCACGCCTTCAAAAGTCAACTCAAAACCTACCTTTTCAAAATAGCTTACAAGACCTGAACTCATAATCTCTCATATCTTTTTTTCCCGCATTTTGTGTTTGTGTGTGTCTAAATTCTGTTATGGTAAATGGTAAATGGACCTGCACTTATATAGCGCTTTTCTAGCGCTATATAAGATTTGAAACCACTCAAAGCGCTTTTGTTAGGATGGCAACCAGATCTGGGTCACATGCCTCATCTGTACCTCTTTCAGAAACTCCAAATACTTACTGTTCATGACATCAATATTTCTCAAATATGTGTTTTTATTTTTAAGGTATATTCAGATCATGAAAACTTTCCAAAGCACTTTAAGACTTATTTTAAATGTAATTCTCAGATTCACTCTTATTTAACGCGTCAATCTTTAGATCTTCATCCTCCAAGATTTCTGACATGCAGAGGTCAATTTATTGTTCAATTTAGGGAATAAATTATGGAATAAATACCTTTTCCCATCTGGCAAAGGACTCCATCTCTGTAAAATGCTTCAAAAGATGTCTGAAAGCTCATTTAACTGCTGTTTTAGAATTCTAATTCACACACAAATTCACTTTTTTAACATGTTCATTTTAGTTTTTAATTGTTATTGTCATTATAACTTGTTGATGTTATACATTTGTTATCAGTATATTACTTTCTAATAACTATGAAATTCTAGGTGGAGCTTTAAATAAGCCCATCTGGGTTTTCTGCCTCTCCCTGAACTTTACATTATATGTTATTTTTGTCATTTTATGTAATTCTAACTGTGCAAATAAAATAAAACCTAAAAAACCTAAAACCTTTACACTACAGACTGGACTCATTCACCCATACATTCATACTGGTGGCAGAGGCTACCCTAAACGGTCCCACCTGCCACCATTGGGAATTCATTCACACACCGTTGAACACAGCACCAGGAGCAATTTGGGGTTCAGTATCTTGCTCAAGGATACTTCGACATGTAGGCTGCCACGGTCAGGGATTGAACCATCAACCCTCCCATCAGTGGGCGACCGCTCTACCAACTGAGCCACTCCGGTCCTATCTATCTCCATACAACATGAGACTACTTCTTACTTGATTTATTATTATTCAGAAGAAAATATATGATAAAGCAGGGTAGGTAGCCATGCCCCAAACCATGCCCTGCTTTATCATCTATTTTCTTCTAAATGGGACCATTAATTACACAATTAACATCATACTGTATTGGAGAAAACTTGCGTTTGAGACCATAACGTTGCCACAATATTTTTTTCTGAGGTAATAAATCAAGTAAGAACTCTACACAGTCTACCAACTGAGCCACAGCTTTGAAGCGACTTTGAGTACCTTTTAAAAGCGCTTTAAAAATCAAGTGTATTATTATTATTATTATTATTGTGAAGGTTTACACATTTAATAACCACTATGCCACAATGAGCCACTTGGATGGAAGCCATTAAAGGATGGAACGAGACTGTACCAACACTCCCCCATAGGTTGTTTCTACAAGTCGCTTAATACGACCCATATTTACAGAACAGATGTCAGACTTTCCCCCAGGGGAACGGCGTTTGTGTCCCATGTGAAAACAAAAGAAATCAATGATTCAAACATCACTAAACTTCTGTGCATCACGTTTTTACTCCTTTTCCCTAATCTTAGAGAAGTGGTTTTGTAGCCTGATTTCAACGAAACGGCAGCCTTTTTTACAACAGCAAACCTTACATTTATGTATAATGTTGTGTGCACTATTCTTAGAAAGGCTCCACTCTGTACCAGCGTAATGCTCATATGGGTTGCTTTGCGTGGTATTGACAGACGACCTTTACTGTGGTTTAGATTGGAAATATTGTTGGACATAACCGTTTGGTACAGTAGCAGTTATCTCTTACTGCATGGAGGAACTCAGCCTGAGAGAAACAGTCATCCAATGATGCATATATAGATTATAGTGGCTTCAAAGACACTCAGGACATACAGCAGTGTGTGTGGTTGAAAAAGTGCCAAAAGTGACATTTTTGAGAAAAACAAATTACCCTTGGTCCATTAGTAACATGGCTATTGACCTCTGTCTGAAAGCTTTATTCCCTTAGTGATGAGTCTTGTTTATAATCATAAGAAGCATTAACATAAAAGGGAAATCCAGTTGAAGCCTTAAAATCTGGTCGTAACATTTAATGTAAAAGGTTTGGTTGAATTGCTGTATGTGTAAAGATATAGGTAGTTCTTCAATATTTAAAATGAAAAGTTGCATTTATTTAACTATTTTTTCTGTTTCAAATAATAAAAATGTCAATTGGCTCCTCTAAACCCTCATACCAACTAATGTATGTATAGGCGTACATGTATTAGTAGAGTGGATGGCTTTGCTGGCCTCCCCTCCCTCCCTCCCTCCCTTTCTCTGTGTGCAGGCAGGCAGGCCCGACTGAAAAGAGAAAATCAATGCTTGGCGTCTCAATGAATGTGGCGAGTGCTGGATTGATCGCAACTCTAAATTGGGTCAACAGGATTGTCTATTTAAAGGGCAAGACCCCTTAATCATCGTTTTAGCTGAGATAGACTCTCAGGCACGCACTGTTCCTTCACTAACACGCAGTTATCTCCACCTCGACGCAGCAACACAAAGCACACACTAACATGGACGAATGCATTCCTGCATGTAGCATATCTGGAGTGGATGTTCATACCCGTGTACCAATCCAATGATAACACCTTTAACAGTTATACAGCACCTATAGTGTTCTCAACATACATTAATGATACCCCAAAGACAAATGTTTGCTGGTTGGTTGTGGGTTGTCTGTCCACAGCCATCATGGCCAAAAATCTGCCTAATTTCATACAATAAAGCTTCAATCAAAGCCCCAATTACACGCCATTGTTTGGTGTGACAACATATTTTAAGGAATACATGCAGGTCTCAATTAGATGCAGTCTGTTCCAAGGTTATTATAGTTAACGAAAACTAACAAAATAGCGAAAACTAAAATTGAAAAAACATTTTTGTTAACTGAAATAAAAATAAAAACTAGAGTTTTTTCAAAAACGATAACTAACTGAAACTGTATTGTGTGGTTACAAAACTAACTAAAATTATAGTGAAAATGTCCTTAGTTTTCGTCTTTGTCAACTTTTTTCATACATAATTCAGTGTTTCTATTTCAGCATGCAGGAACACATGGTGAATATGTTTACTGAGACTGGGATGTTTACACTAGAACCAAAATACAAAACACCCAGAACTGTAAGAGTTAATAACCTTATTGGGGCTAAGATGGATAAACCAAAGGAAATAAAGGCACATACCCATTACAAAGAAACTAAAACTAACACTAAAACTAATAAAAACTAAACTAAAACTAGCAAACTCACTCTAAAAACTAACTGAATTTGAAAACAAAAAATCACAACGAAATTAAAACTAAAACTAATGAAAAATCCAAAACTATTATAACCTTGGTCTGTTCCCCATTGATGCAGCAAAAACTTTTTTTAAATAGAAGTTCTTTGAGTGTAACATTTAAGAAAAGCCCACGGTGTCACCAACGACTAGCTTCAGTCGCACTTAGCTTTGTTGCTATATCAGTTAGAGTCTCCACAATTCAGTTGTTCTGTTCAGTTTTTGGGAACCACTAGCACCTAAGTATAACATTCATTCATTTAGATTCACTGGCAGAAAAAAGTACAACCTCAAATAAAAACCTTCACAAAAGCTTGATACGCTTTTTCACACGGAGCAGGAGAGAAAGAGAAGCTATCGCTAGCTGCTAGGCTAAGTAGCGAACAAAACTGAATAAAGTAAAAACAGATGAGATTTGCTAAAAAGTTGCTACAAGAAATAAATAAATGTAAGTGCATAAGCAAAACAAGCATAGGTGTAAATAAAAGGGACAATCATTCACTATAATGTGTAACTTTAACAGAGTTAACTGTATTTAGCGAGAGCAGCTAGCAGACACGACGAGTACACAGAAACACCGAAAGTGACACAATATGCTAACCGTTAGCACCAAACGCTGTTAGCCATATACTAGGTTTTGACTTATTTTGAATCACATGTGCACTTTACATTGAGGCAGATACATTTTTTGTATGTTGTGGTCATGATTTGTATGATCAATAGATGAATAAATACATTAAATTGAAGGTGTTGTGTTTTCCATGTTTTCTTTTGATAGCAGTTGGGTATTTCTTTACACAAGTGACAACACACCAAAGGGCATATTAAAAAAACATTTAAATAGGTAACTTTGAAAGTACTTTATTAGATACTTTCAATAAAGAGTTACTCAGTAAAGCAACCATTTAGTCTTAAAAGTAACTTTCGCCAACATGGGCTATAAATTATTTCAAATAAACAATTTGATAGTATTCTCTATTTTTGCTGAGAAAGAATTTTGTACTAAAGGAAATATATAACAAATAACTGTACAATAACAAATAATAGTCTGGTTCATTACATACTGCCTATGCACTTTATGTGGGGTTTTTTTTTATGCACACTGTTCATTGCATCTTATTTGTTTCATAGCATTTTTATACTGTATATTCATATTTATTCTGCACTGGAATTCTATTCTACTCCTTAATACATACTCCTTCTTTAGACACTTTATTTTTTATTGTATTTTATTGTATTTTTATATTTTATTGCTTGAAGTATGCCTAGGTTGTTCTTTTTATTTAATTGTGTTGTTATTGTCTCTGTGTGTAATGCTGCTGCTACACTGTAATTTCCCAGCTTGGGATAAATAAAGTCTGTCTATCTATCTATCTATCTATCTATCTATCTATCTATCTATCTATCTATCTATCTATCTATCTATCTATCTATCTATCTATCTATATATGCCTATCCCAAATATATATAAATATATATGGTTAAGTTTAGTGCAGTGCAGTGCAGTACAGTAATCTCTCCCATTCTCATTAAAGCCTAGTGTGTAATGTACTGCATTATAGATGTTGGAGCGATGGTTGTCTTAAACCAAGCTCCCTGTTGTCGGAGCTGTCCTGTGACCTTTCCCCTCCGAGACATTTAATGCTATTGACAGTAGAAATATGGTAAGGCAGCGGCGGCCAGTAACAAACCTGTTTGTTTAGTTTATAAAATGGCTTTCCGTTGCAGACCCCCCAGAGAGCAGAGAAACAGTCGTTTCAGCAGCTTTTCCCCCATTGCCCTCAGGCTCTATGTTTATGTGTGTATACAAGGTTGTACTAAGTGTGTGTGTGTGTGTGAGACATGTACAGAGCCAATGGTTTGCTTCTTCACACATAACTAATCCAATACTAATAGCTTTTCTGCTACATCACAACTTCCTTCTGTTTCTTTTCGTCCGTTTCTCCTCTCTCCCTTTGTTAGCTGATGCATTAAAAAGGGGGTTACTCTTATTCATCCCTGACTCTAATTCCAAGCCACAGCAGCCAAATCTGCTTTCTGGCAAATCAATTAATTGCAACATTCATTTACTGATAAGTCGATTAATGGGTGTGTTTTTCATGGGCAAGCTGACATATAATCAGAGGCTGGTTTTAACAGGAAACCGCTAGTGCTGCTGATTACCGCCTGATTCACTGCATTATCCACAAGAGGCCGCAGAGTGAGAGTGTGTTTTATGTACTAGTCGTGGTCATGATAGTACTCGGCTTCACTACTATGTTCCTTTAAATAGCATACAGAGCAGCTCTTGACCTTAAAATCACCAGGCCATCATTAGCTTTAGAATATATAAATAAATGGAAAATGAAAATGAACATGTTGAGTACTTTCACCCCCTCATTCACTCATTTATTACTGCACATACACTACCGGTCAAAAGTTTTAGAACACCCCAATTTTTCCATTTTTTTATTGAAATTCAAGCAAAGTGGTGAACTGCCAGAGGTAAATAAAAAAAGGTAAGCTTAACCAAAACTGGAAAATAATGTACATTTCAGAATTATACAAGTAGGCCTTTTTCAGGGAACAAGAAATGGGTTAACAACTTAACTCTATGCAGTCTTGGGCTATTTTGTCCATTTTTGAATTCTTTTCATGTCTTTGTAAGTCATTTTGTGTCTTTTTTTGGTCATTTTGTGTCTTTTTTTAGTCATTTTGTGTCTTTTTTGGTCATTTTGTGTCTTTTTTTAGTCATTTTGTGTCTTTTTTGTCACTTTGTGTCTTTTTTTAGTCATTTTGTGTCTTTTTTTGGTCATTTTGTGTCTTTTTTTGGTCATTTTGTGTCTTTTTTGGTCATTTTGTGTCTTTTTTTGGTCATTTTGTGTCTTTTTTTAGTCCTTTAGTCCAACATAAAATGTGATTTTGAATCTTTTTTTTTACTTTCAAAACACTATCATGCTCAATAAAGAATTTGAAATTAATGCACATTTGCAACATTTAAGAGTACACTGAGACATTAAACTGCATAATTTTCAATTAAATTCTGGAAAAGTTGTTGTGTTCTAAAACTTTTGACCAGTAGTGTAAAACAAACACTCCATAAACTGTTCACTTCACAGTGAGAAGTCAATTAAGATTAATGATATTTATCACACAACAAGTCGGACTTTAGTCTTGTTCACCTTGTCAAATGGTACCTTGAAAAGATCGCAGATCTAAATGCAGAAATGTAAAATGGATTGTCAGAAAAATCTGAAAGGAGAACAGACTGAATGGAACTGGTTAAAACCATGTAGTGGAGCGGCTAAGTGATATAATCTTTCAGTTTATGATACAACCGTGAAAATTGGCATGAACACTCTCCATGGGTCACTTGACAAGAAAATTGTCCGAGACATTTAAAATTTTAAGATGGCGGCCATTTTTCAAGATGGCCGACACCTAAGTGGAGCAGTTAAGTGATATAATGGTTTATTTGGTGATACAAGCATACAAATTGGCATGAGCAGTCTCCATGGGTCACTTAACAATAACCCACCCACAGTTACTTGAAATTCCAAGATGGCGGCCATTTTTCAAGATCGCCGACACCTTAGTGGAGCAATTGAATGATATTATGGTTTATTTGGTGATACAAGCATAACAATTGGCATGAGAAGTCTCCATGGGTCACTTAACAAGAAAATTGTCTGAGACATTTGAAATTGTAAGATGGCGGCCATTTTTCAAGATGGCCGACACCTTAGTGGCGCAATTATATAATTATATAATAATAATTATATAATGGTTTATTTGGTGATACAAGCATAAAAGTTGGCATGAGCAGTATCTGTGGGTCACTTCACAATAATAATAGACTGTATATAAATAATGACCCTAGTCACAGTGACGTCACCCATTGGTTTGTGGACTGCCCGTTGGAAGCATCGAGTACGGCGTAACGTTTGTCGCCATCTTTGTTTTTTGAAACCGGGAGAGACCATATTTGGACTGGGGAGGTTGTATCTAAAAATAAACCCTTAATGCTAAAACAAAATGCACGAAAAAATGAATAGCTGATTCCTTGGAGTGTCTTTTAAAACAACTGAATGCTGAACCAGACATTTTTAAATAAAAAAATGTTCAAATAAACTGTCATGAACTGAAAACTGAATGTGAAAGGGTCAAGTTCACGGCTATTTAGATGTACACAGTGCCGTTAACTCACATTCTCTTAGTGACCTGTCAATCACATGGTAGCCACGCCCCAAATGTGAATCATAAGCTTCTTTATTGTCTATTTTCTTCCTAATGAGACCATTGTTTTCACAGTTAACATCATATTGTATTGAAGAAGATATGAAACTAGCGATGAAGACCATAAAGTTGCCACAATAATTTTTTTCTGAGGTAATAAATCATGTGAGATGTCTCATTTTGTACTGAGATAGATAGGACCGGAGTTCTTTTGCAACCTCTGTTGGTGCCCCCTGTTGGGATTTTTAAAGAATGCAGGCCAAGGTTAATATAGTTAATGAAAACTAACGAAATAACGAAAACTCGAATTGAAAAAAGATTTTCGTTAACTGAAATAAAAATAAAAACTAGAGTTTTAAAAAAAAAAACGATAACTAACTGAAACTGTATTGTGTGGTTACAAAACTAACTAAAACTAACTAAAATTATAGTGAAAATGTCCTTAGTTTTCGTCTTTGTCAACTTTTTTCATTCATAATTCAGTGTTTCTATTTCAACATGCAGGAACACATGGTTAATATGTTTACTGAGACTGGGATGTTTACACTAGAACCAAAATACAAAACACCCAGAACTGTAAGAGTTAATAATCTTATAAAATGGCAAAATTCATTATGACCTCTTTGAATCTGGCACCCAACACATAGCCCATTACAAAAAAAGCGAAAACTAACACGAAAACTAATAAAAACTCAACTAAAACTAAGCATTTTCAAAAAATAAAAACTAAACTAAAACTAGAAAAACTCACTCTAAAAACTAACTAAAACTAACTGAATTCAGACTTCACTGCTCAGATTGTTTCACAGCAGTTGAAGGATTAGGAACAAATAAAAAACACACCACAGCTCAACACAGTCGTGCATGAAAATGCTGCATTGCCAAATGAGTGCAGCGATGCTTTATCCTGACCGCGGTGGCCTCTTGGCACTCGGTCAGTCAGACAAACAGGAAAACAGCTCTCAAAATTTAAATGCATTTTGTTCAACTCAGACAGATTAATGCAATCAATGCTTAGTTCAGCTCTCAGTGTCCACACACATTTTCTGCAGGAAATGCATTTCCTGGTATTATTGGTTTGAACGCTGGAAGAATTTATGTGCAGGGGCGGTTCAACAGTCTGACAAGAAAAAAAAGTACTTATAGAAACAGCATTTTACAATCAGGATTTGATGACTAATGCTACCTGTACACCAGAAGACTTGGAAAAGATTTGGAAAAGACTCCTGAACTCCAGATTTACTAAAGACTTTCAGTTTGTAGTCTGGGAATGAGGAAATCTTTTGTTGTAAGCCCAGCATAACAAAACAAACACTTGTGCACAAACACAAATTTAAACTATTTATTTTGAAAATTGATGATGTTGATGATAATATCATATAAATGGTGTGCACTTTATGTGTTGGAGCAGAAGGATACGAAGCAAAAATGAGGTCAAATGAATACAACCAGAGCGAAAGCAGAGATAGAAACGCATGAAATGGATAAATAATGATAAAGTGCCTCATTGGCAGTGCTCAATAAAGCTTGGTGGAAGGTGTCTTGACTTTGAAGTCTTCGCTGTGAGGATGTAAAGTAATAAACTTCATCCTCTTTGCCTCATAAATCAGAAGGAGTTGTCAGCAATAGCAGTGAGACTCCATAATGTAAGCTAAGACGAGGAGGCGTGTTCGTTAGCTGGGACGGCGCAGCGCAGAGGCACG
Organism: Centropristis striata; assembly: GCF_030273125.1. Lineage (NCBI taxonomy): Eukaryota > Metazoa > Chordata > Actinopteri > Perciformes > Serranidae > Centropristis > Centropristis striata. The sequence goes on along the minus strand of NC_081537.1, from coordinate 33,201,080 downwards.
CCTGCCGTTTGGGATGTGGAGGTTTGTTGTCTGATGATTTAATGAGGCTGGTTCAAGAGCACACACACACACACACACACACACACACACACACACACACACACACACACACACTTAGTCTTTGTAGTGTGTAGTCCAGAGCAGCAGGGCTAACAGAAGCTTGATGAGAGACAGATGAAGTCAATCAGAGAGCTAGGGGACTAACAGTGTGATGTGCATCACACACACACACACACACACACAAACACACACACACACACACACACACACACACACACACACACACACACACACACACACATTGTACTGTCTCATGTATTCAGGCACACTGAAACAGCACACAGACGACCCAAAACAGAAGTTGTAAAACCCTCCTCTAACAGAGAAACACCTGTGGAATGACACAATGACAGCTCCTTGTGTGTTTATGAGTGTAAATGTAATTAAAAATACAAACCTTCTACATGATGGAATATATCACCTATATGAGCTAAAAGTACCTGTTTTTATGAGAAGGTGGGCCCCAGTTACAGACTATATTGCTTAAGACTCTTATACACTATTATCATCTAAATTAGCCCTTTTTTTATTTAATTTAATTTTATTTATTTATTAATATTTTATTATTTTTTGGAATACAGAACCAGATAAAATATGTGTAACACCCTTTACAGTGCCATTTGTGTGACAGATGAGACCCAATCTCAAGATGTTTTGATTTGTTTTCCTTTGTGATGTTAATTGTCTGTAAATGTGCATAAAGGCAATAAAGTTTAAAAAAATAATAATAATAATAATAATTGAAATTTGCTACTTTTTCACATTCCTGTTTCCAGTCACAGCCACGTTTTGGAGAAGTCACTTCTTGTCACAGTCAAACAGTCTGGCTTAGGGACTTGATTTGAATTTGAATTTGAATGAGATTCTAGAACATTTAAAGTGTTTGTTACATGTGTGTCACCATGGGTTCTTATGGGTTGAAAGACAGAAAAGGTAGTCTGTGGATAGCAAACATAACGACCCATATGAGTGCTTCATGGGTGCAGAGCGGAACGTTCTAAAAATAGAGCACAGGTCAATATACATAAACATAAGGTTCGCTGTTGTAAAAAAAAGGCTGCAGTTTTGTTGAATTCACTCTACAAAACCACTTCTCTAAGTTTAGTCAAGTCAAGTCAAGTCAAAGTTTATTTATAGAGCACGTTTAAAAACAACCTCAGTTGACCAAAGTGCTGTACAGTTATTAAAATAGAATAAATCACACACAAATAGGTATAAATAAAAAAAAATGAAAAGAATAAAATACTAAAAACAGTAAAACAATAAAATAAAATAGAATAAAATAGTAATAAAAACTCAATCCAAAATCCAAATAAAAAAAGGGTAAAAAAGTAAAAAAGAAAGCCAAGGATTCTTGCCTAGCTGGGACTGAATGCCATGGAGAATAAATAGGACAGAAAACTTTGTGGTTGGGAAGGATAGTAAAGAAAGATAGTGTAAAAAGTAACAAAATGCAAACAATTGCATCGCTAACTTCTGTTTCCACACGGGACACGAAGCCCGTTCTGAAAGTCCTGGCTTTGTCTCAACAGTCTGGTGTTTTTGCATTTTTATATGAACTGTGATATTTCTTTTGTGTGTACTGTTCAAGTATTTTTTTTTGTTTGGGATACAAAAATGCAAAGAGACAGGAATATTTCACAGACACCTGAGTATATGTGGACAAGGCTACAGTATTTGGGCCCTATTTTATTTTAATCAAGCAAGTTTAACAACAAGTGCAAAGAGGAAGGACTGAGGTGCACTGGAGTGTGTGTGTGTGGGCGTCTCCACCTGCTAAAGAGTAAAGAGTGTTGTGATAAAATAATAAATATCCTCTCAGGCAATCACATTATATCATCTCTGTGAAAATGCTGAATAATCCCAGATAACAGCAGCTCAACAAATGACGAGTGGGCTCCTCCAGGAGTCATATTGTTGTCTGGATGCTATAGAACACACAGCTCCACAGACAGATGGTGCCCCGTTTGATTTTTTTAACACTTAATTAGTACAATGATGACAGTCACAAATAAGTAAAAATGTAAAGAACTTATATGTTTGCATCAATCCAAGAGTGTATTATAACTACTAAACGATTACATTATTCCTGATTTAAACTGATGAATATTGATTTTTTTTTTTTATACCAACTTGAACACACACCTGCATTTAAATAGTTTTTGGACAACAGTGTAGTTATATTTCCCTGTTGTCTTGACAAATCAGCATAATGTATATTTCACAGCAATAACTCCATCAGAACAGTTTTTATATGAAGTGAGTATGACATGACAAAATTAAGATTTTAACTGAGTTTAGTCTCTCCCATTTCAACCCTCTGGATTCCACAATAGCCAGACTGGTCTCCCCTCAAAAACGTCAATATAAAGCAGCAAAATACGACTCATATTACACTTTAGTCTGTCCTCTTGCTGAAGTAGCAGAAGTGATTGACGGTGATGTGGGATTTAAAGGGCGGATGTCTCACTGGAGACGGATGTGAATGGCTCATACAAACTGTAGACTCTCACTCAGGAGAAAGCGGTTCATGTCCCGTGTGAAAACAAAAGTAAAAAATGACTTTTTACGTGACTTCTGTGGCTCACTTCACTCTTGTAACTACTTCACAGCCATTTACGTATATTTATTTACTGTTTAAACTGTCTTTTGTAACGCCTGCGCAGGAGTTTTTTGCCCTAAACCTAGTTTTTGTGTTCAAAATGTTGGTCTAGTGCAGGTTGTCGGCAACCTTTACTAACTAAAGAGCCATTGTTGGCCAAAAAGAGAAAAATATCATAATGGAGCCGCATACCTTATTTTGAGCCTTACAGACAAGATGAAACAACCTACTAAGTCTTAATTACCCGACCAATAATACTAATTAGTCATAATGAGCATTTATTGGTGCTTTTATTTTTTTATTATGATTTCGTCAGGATGCAGCCAGGACCCAAATGGAAATGAGAGGCTGGACGCCAAAATATCTCAGGAGATTTGGACTGGAAGGGAAACTCAACCTCTAAATGTTGCCAACATCAAGTCTAGTTTTAAGATGCAGAGCCGTGGACTATGGCGCACATTTTAGTTGACTAAAACGTAAAAATTACATAAAATGTAATGCCGTATATAAGCAACACATTTTTATAATTGTAGAATATAAATTGTTTTGGGCCTACACCAACATTCAATGGAAATTAAAATGTAAAGAAATAGAAAAGACATTTCATTTGGTACAATTTTTTTTGTCGCAGCCTGAAGAGCCACATGTGGCCCCAGAGCCGCAGGTTGCCCACCCCTGGTCTAGTAAGTCAAAGTGAATATAATAATCATCAGGTCATATAGGTGAGGTTGTGCTGGAAAACAATGATACCAACATGGTATGGTAAACATTGCACAAGTGTGAGAATGAAAAGTATTTAAAAAAAGGACAAATAGGGAAATGACAAGGTAGTATCAGCAATCTGAATTAAGCTGACACAGTATTTATATTAAGAAGTAAAGAACAACAATCTACAATTCAGATTTAAAAAAGGTGGGACGCTGTGTACAACAGAGTGCATTAAATTCATAATTCAGAGTGCATATTTACAAAAAATATAATACTTGTTCAGTTTTCAATTCAAAATATGTGACGTCAACTATTGGCAAACGATCCGGTTCAGTTTATTCATGTTTCAATCAACGTCCCAACTTTTTTTGGAATTGGCATTGCATATGTCACATTAGAAATAACTCCCAGATAATACAGACAACCAGCTCAGCATTGATCCAACAGCCTATAAAAATATGCAACAACTGTATAATACTCATTAGCTTGACAACACTGACTGGGCAATATCAGATTTTTAATAAAAAGCCAGTGGCAAACTTGTTTATCGATCTAACACTACTTTGCAGACAAAGTGAAAAAAAAAAAGCTTCACTCAGGCTTCACACTGCCAGACACGGAGATGAATAGGACGAGGTGGTGAAAGCCAAACAGATGGACGGACGGAAAGACAGGCCTTACTCAAACCACACACACACACACACACACACAACCACACACTCCACGGTCCACCTTGACAGCTTGGGCATCTGATAAAGAAAGTCCTTAACACCCGGTGTGTGGCGAGGCAATCAAAAACAAGTGACCCTTCCCATCGAGCCACGGGGAATATATTGAAAGGATTCAATTAAGGATGTGAGGTGATGGCAGGAAGGAGGGAGGGGGGTGGTGCCATTGAATGGATGGATGGTTTAGGTGGGCTGCCAGTCAGACTGGTTCCAATGCACACAGATGGAGAGATGGGTGTCAACTGTTGGGACAGGTGAGCTGGTGGAACCAAGAGGTAAGAAGAAAGGGTGGAGGACAGCGGGGGAGGAGGGAGGAGGGCCATCAATCACCTCATAAATCACTCACTGAGTCAAATGAGCCTCACTCTGACAAACGGCACAATAAGCAGTTTTTGGTGGCAAGAAAAAGGCCCCACAGAGATGTATGTGATAGTGTTCATCACAAAGATAATGGCTGCCCTCCTGCAAGATGTCGGAAAAATCTGGAGATAGCAAGAAAGTCGGTCACCTCTTCCATCTTCAAACTGCAAACACAACGTAAACCTTGGAGAAGATAGTTTTACAAACAATTGCATTGACCAAGAGAACTATTTTCTGATAACGGCCGGGTTTATTCATTCATCTGTCACCAGTTTATTTATTTCATTTTTAACTATACTCATTTCAATCCTCATATAGTTTTGTCCCTGATCTTGTATGTACTTTAATTGATGTTGAATGTGGTGTATGAGAATTGTGGTTTGGTGCTGAAGTGAGGTAGTTACAAGGGTCACATGACTACTGCAAGCTACGCAAAAAAACATGATTGACGTAACTTACGTAAACAACATAGCATAAACAACATAACGTAAGTTAAAATTGGTTTACTTTTGTTTTCACACGGGGCACAAACCCGCTCTCAGGGTGATGGTCCACCAATCCACCAGCTCAGCATCCAGCCAAAGGTGGAGGCTTCGCCCTCAATCACTACTACGTCAGCAAGATGCCGGCAGATGCATGCAGCGATCGCTGAAATACGTTAATATCTCTCACTTTTTGCTGCCTGTACACAGGCACCTGTTTGGACAGGAGAACAGGCTTGCTGTGTCAACCCCCTTGATTTTACATGATACTTTTGTCTTTTATTAGGACACACCGATGCATGCTGTATGTGTACAACTATGTCATACATTCACATTTGCAAATTTCATTTTTTTCTTCAGGACCAGTGAAGGTAAAGTAGATACAATAATGTTTAGAGCAGAATGTGCAGAGGGAGGTGTGGATATATTGCATGAAGATTTGGCCTGGTTTGGACTCCCCTAAGGAATGGGTGTGCACTTTGGCATTTGAGATGTCTGGGTAAATGATTAGGACGCCTCCCTGTATGGAGCTATTCCTTGTTCATCCAAACGGGAGGAGACCACGGGGCAGACCCAGAACACACTGGAGGGACTAGATATCCCGTTTGGTCTGGGAGCAATTTAGCGTCCCACAGGAAAAGAAGGTGGATGCCGCTGGGAAAAGGGAAGTCTGGGTTACCTTATTATAACTTATAAAAATGTATTCATTATAGTGCTTTTAGTATTCCATTGCCAAATCCAAAGGGATACCTTTGTCTGATGCAAAAGCAGAAGAAAAGAGAGTATTTTACTGTATTTTTCAAAAGAGAACTGGAAAAAATCTACCCAAAGAACCATTACTGGACAGTTTCACTACCCAGTGCATGTATGGTACATAATACTACTACTGTACTAACATAAAAGCATGACACAGCACATTAGTTATTCTCTGTACAGGTGCCGCTGATGGTTTAACGTTTTTACACAATACGCTGTGTTCAATCAGGAGCCGCCGCTCTCTGTTACTGTTACTATACGCTGCTGATCCCCATGCATCCAGCCTGTATGTACAGTGTCTGCTGTTTTTCTCTTCCAGAATGTGAAATAATTCAGTAAAATGGAAGGCCTAATCTCTGAGCATACACAGCCATGTGGAGCGCAACGCTCCGCCTCCTAAAACCCACATCCTGTGGGTTACACATGTTTCAGGGTAATCATACATGTTCATGGGAGCACTGAACCACATCTACTCATGCTGGCTATGATTGGATAGACGGAGTCCCAACACACACACACACACTGACACACACTGTTGGAAAAAAAAATGCAAATGAAGTCAGAAAACATAAATGCTGCCAAGCCTGAAAAAGGACAGCAACACAAGACAAAGGGAGGTCTAATTAAACACAGGGAGAAGGATCAGATTGAGAAGAGTGATTTGAATATATAAAATATGAGAAGCACTGATTTCTTTCCTCTGTGTCCAAATAAGCTGCTGTTTAAAATGGAATTCCTTCTAATTCGGCCTCCGTTTTCCTCCGCCCGGACTCAAACACCGAGCCTTGCTACTCCAATCCCCCACGGGACTCCAATAGGAATCTAATTAACCAAGATCAATATTAACACCATCTCTCTCTCCCTCTCTGCTCTCCCCCTATATTTTTCCATACCTGCATTTGAACAGGAGAGGAAATTCATTTCTCCAGCACAGCCATACTGCCACGAGGGAGGAGGAGAGCGGGGTGATAGGGATCACAAAACACAGGGAAGGGACGGAAAATGGAGGGAGGACAGGTAGCGAACAAAAAGCAAAAGAGAAGAGAAATTACAAGAAATTATAAGAACAAGCAAAGGAGGGAAGTGAAAGAGAAAAGCTGCAGACAGAAACGGTGATAGGAATCGATAAGGATTAAGGGCCCGGTCTGTAAATGTCTCTTTTCTATTGTTTCCCTGCATGCAGACGGCTGCAATATACAAAAGCAAATGCCGGTAACTGAATCAACAGATTGATGATGTTTGAGGGCAAACAGGCAGTCGGCATAGAGCCAGACATGGAGTGCTGGGCTGTTCTTCTTCACATATTCACCACTGGAACGGCAATTGTCTTCTGAGTTCATCTGAGTCCATCAGATGGACTCAGTAAAGATGTCATGGGTCCGAATATGGGTTCAGATATATGAGTAGAAGAAGACCAGTGTCTCTTTATAATGAGCAATAGTACCAACAGCAGCCTGTCCTCCTGTCAAAACCTCAGTACAGGCAGCAAAAAAACAGCTATATTCACGAATTTCACCTTCCGCTGTAATGCATCCGCCTCCATCTTGCTGATGTCATAGTGATTGACAGCCAAGAGAAGTTCAAAAGGGCAGATTCCCACATTCACATGAGGATGGTGTGGTGGACGGGGAACAAATGTAAACCATTTTTAACTTAATTACATTATTTACGTAAGTTACGCAAATCACGTTTTTTTAAAAACATTTTTTTACGTAAATTGCAGCAGTCATGTGACTCCTGTAACGGGGTCATTTATGTTCCCTCAGGTCCTATGTTCCCCAGGTCCTATGTTCCCCAGGACCTATGTTCCCCGGGTCCTATGTTCCCCGGGTCCTATGTTTCCCATGTCCTATGTTCCCCGGGTCATATGTTCCCCGGGTCCTATGTTCCCCAGGACCTATGTTCCCCGGGTCCTATGTTCCCCAGGAACAATATTCCCCGGGACCTATGTTCCCCAGGTCGTATGTTCCCCGAGACCTATGTTCCCCGGGTCTATATGTTACCCAGGACCTATGTTCCCTGTGACCTATGTTCCCCGGGTCCTATGTTCCCCGTGACCTATGTTCCCCCGGTCCTATTTTCCCCGTGACCTATGTTCCCCCGGTCCTATGTTCCCCAGGAACAATATTCCCCGGGTCCTATGTTCCCCGAGACCTATGTTCCCCGGGTCCTATGTTCCCCAGGTCCTATGTTCCCCAGGAACAATATTCCCTGGGTCCTATGTTCCCCGTGTCCTATGTTCCCCGGGTCCTTTGTTCCCCGGGTCCTATGTTCCCCGAGACCTATGTTCCCCGGATCCTACGTTCCCCCGGTCCTTTGTTCCCCGGGTGCTATGTTCCCCGGGTCCTACGTTCCCCGGTTCCTATGTTCCCCGAGATCTATGTTTCCCAGGTCCTATGTTCCCCGGGTCCTATGTTCCCCGTGACCTATGTTCCCCGGGTCCTATGTTCCCCGGGTCCTACGTTCCCCGGGTCCTATGTTCCCCGGGAACAATATTCCCCGGGTCCTATGTTCCCCAGGACCTAATATCTACAATAATATAATTTATTGTGTCTCTACTTCACCAGTGTGAGGACGGCGAATGGCAGCTGCATGAAACTGAATGCACTTCTTCTGTAATATTGTTTTTTTGTTTGTTTTGTTTAACAAACATATAGTTTGAAGTTAGAGTGTCAAGCAGCTGAGAATAACAACAGGAAGAATGAGGACGCATTGAGTTGTTTCCTGGGTCCTATGTTCCCCAGGAACAATATTCCCCGGGTCCTATGTTCCCTGGGACCTATGTTCCCCAGGAACAATATTCCCCGGGTCCTACTTTCCCCGGGTCCTATGCTCCCCAGGAACAATATTCCCCGGGTCCTATGTTCCCCGGGATCTATGTTTCCCAGGTCCTACGTTCCCCGGGTCCTATGTTCCCCGGGTCCTATGTTCCCCAGGTCCTATGTTCCCCAGGTCCTATGTTCCCCGGGTCCTATGTTCCCCCGGTCCTATGTTCACCGGGTCCTATGTTCCCCAGGACCTATGTTCTCCGGGACCTATGTTCCCCGAGATCTATGTTCCCCGGGTCCTATGTTCCCCAGGAACAATATTCCCTGGGTCCTATGTTCCCCAGGAACAATATTCCCCAGGAACAATATTCCCCGGGTCCTATGTTCCCCAGGTCCTACGTTCCCCGTGTCCTATGTTTCCCGGGTCCTATGTTCCCCAGGAACAATATTCCCCGGGTCCTATGTTCCCTGGGACCTAACATCTAAAATAATATCATTTATTTTGTCTCTACTTCACCAGTGTTCAGACAGCGAATGGCAGCTGCTGCATGAAACTGAATGCACTTCTTCTGTAATATTGTTTTTTTGTTTAACAAACATATAGGTTGAAGTTAGAGTGTCAAGCAGCTGAGAATAAGAAGAAGAAGAATGAGGAGGCATTGAGAGGGGAGAGGGAAGAAGTGAGAGGAAGGGGTGATGGAGGGGTGAGGGAGGAGTGGTGGAGGTAAGAAGGGAGGTGTAGGAGCTGCATTCTCCAGCCCCGGAGCTCTCCTGCTCCCTCATTAGACACAATGGTGAGCTGGGAGAGTGATCAAAGGACGGAGTGATCGGGCCGCCACGCAGCTGTCACTGTCACCACCACAGGGAGAGAGAGAGAGAGGGAGAGAGGGAGAGAGAGAGAGAGAGAGAGAGAGAGGGAGAGAGAGAGAGAGAGAGAGAGATGAAGCTGTGATGGCTGTTTGGTAGGGCTGAAATTTCATTTTTCATTTCATTTTTCATTTTATTAATTCTTCTTTTCGAACCGAAAAAAATAAACATAAACTACAACAGCGTAGGCTAGATGCATATACATATTCATACACATACTCACATAGACACCATTAAACAGATGTACATAAACATATAAACATTAAGACACATACAGTATATAAAGCCCTATACATATACATGCATCTGCCCCGTTTAAGTAATAAGATAGAAATAAGAACCAGTTAACTTAATATTCAATATGCATTTCCTTATATCATTTCTAGGCCTGGAGGTTAAATGGCAGATGTGACACTTGGGGTGGATGGGTCGAAAAATGTCAGACATTCAGCCCAGAGAACAGGGTTTGTGTTCCATGTGAAAACAAAAGTAAACGACTTCTTTTGTACCTTTTATCTAACTTCCGGGGCTCACATCACCCTGGTAACTGCCGGCATTTAAGTACTTTTATTGACTGTTTAAACTGTCTTTTATAACACCTGACCAGGAAGTTTTCACCTTAAACCTCGGTCACTAGGTCTGATTCTGAAACTGCAGCCTTTTTTACGACCGTGGATGCATAATGAGGTGAGTGCTATTTTTTAGTTTTGAGTGGTATTGACAAACGGTCTTTTCTGTCATTTACGTTGGAGATCTTGTTGATTTTGAACCTCCCTCTGCTTCCCGTAGATCAGCCATTCTCAACCTTGGGGTCCCGACCCCAATTGGGGTCGCAAGATGATTTCTGGGGGTCGCCAAATCATTTTGCAAAAAATATAAACGCACAAAATGTATATTAAATCACATAATTTTGTAAGAACATAACATTGTAAGATTCTGTTTAGTGAAAAAAAAGTGTTTTACCACCTTTGAAAATAGAGAAAAAAATATTTATATATTAATTGGCAGAATATTGCATTTTGCTATTCAAATCTTCTAAAACACACTGCAAAAAAGTGTGTCTAAAAACAAGATAAAAACACTAAATCTGAGGGAAATGATCTTGCTGCATGGACAGATAATTTACTTGACAAGATTTCTTAAACACTTAAAATAAGAAATTAACTGTTAAAACAAGATGGGGCTGACAACATGCATGATAAATTGGGGGTCGCAGCTCAAAAAGGTTGAGAACCACTGCCGTAGATGATTACTGCCTACTACGGTAGTGATAAGCTCTAATAACACCAAGAAGTTAAAAAAGAACAGTGAAAGAACAACAGAATATTAGATGAAGAGGGAAAAAAGGAGTGAGAAGACAAAGGTGAGGAAAAGTAAAATGCAGAGCACATCCATCATGCAGATTCAATCCAGTTTCAGTCCCCCTCCTCTCCCATTGTCTCCGTCTGCTCTCCACCTCTACTCCATCCAAACCAAAGAGACAAACAGAGCTCATCTCCATCCTCAGCTCGTCTCTCTCTCTCCTGCCCACCAATCTCTGTCCCAAACCTCCTCCCCTGTCCCTGTCTTAATCACTCCATCCTCCACCTGGAGGATGAGGAGGAGGAGGTGTGGGATCCTCCTGTGCCTGCTTTAGGAAATGAGAGAGGGGAGGATGAAGCCCTGCTGGAATAGAAGAAAGGGGCAGGGGGAGGGAAATGAATGCGTGAGCTAAGGAGAGAGGGAGTGGGAGCGAGAGTAAAAAGAAGAGGGAGAGATTGGGCCCGGCTCATTCCCATTCAGCGACTCACTGGGAGAATAATCTGCTGATCTCAACAGCAGGAAGGCAGCACTGTGTCAGTGGAACGCAGCAAAACAGAAGCAATACATCAAGGAGGCATGACAAGGGACAAAGAGCAGGTTCTAGGTATGATCTTATGAATTATTATTCAAAATGTAATATCAATCAAGAAACTGTGTTTTGCAATGGCTCATGGGGCTGCAGTGAATGCAGCCAACAGGATGTTGTATGGTATGGTATGCATATTCTGCCTTTGGATAGGAAACACAAATAGCTCTTTTAGACCAATGCAAACCTGGTTCTTCTGCTGGTGCTGGTTCACAGTAGCCTGGGTATACCCAGACTGCCTTGCGCGCTCGAATTTAATTTCGAACCTTCATTTTATTCAAATTTGTCTTCTCCCTCACAAAGCTGTCAGAGTTATAGTTTGGGCGTAGGACACACAGATTCGCCACCAACATGCACCAACAGCCTCAATGGCTCCCATATTAAAAACGCAGGAAGATTTCGGAAAAAGGGAAATGGAACAGTTTTTTTAGATCGCTCTGGTGGCGCTGTGCTGCAACCTGCAGCTGCTGATTTAGAGGGACGAGGAGGAATTGATTACTAACACAGACACAACAGACACACATGTGTGTCAGAGCAGGTTGACACAAGGCTAGGAGCTAAGCTAAGTAGCACTAGCATGTCGGTGGTGTTGCAATATTTCACACTGGAATCTCCCACCAGCATGAGGCAGATGGCACTAGGGACGGGGGGGATATGTCCCCCAGATTCATAGTGATCCCGACCCGTCCCCCCCACTTTCAGCAACAAACATCGTCAGTAAAACAGAGGATTAATGTCCGTTAGTTAGACTAGACTAGATTTACATTGCAGCGCACATAGAGAGTCCGGCTGCTAATGGTGCGTTCAAGGTCTACATGAATGTCAGAATTTTCGACATTGTTCCGAGCTCCAATTTCCAACTTTCAAGTTCTGACTTTAAGTGTAAATTAAACACACCATACGACGTTACGGTAAGAATGTGTTAGACCCGCCTTCAAAATAAAAGCAAACACATGTAGCTTTCAAAATAGGACCACATGAATGTGTTAGCAGGGTCCACAGAGGATTTACAAGAAAACTGTCAAAATAAGATGCCCTAAATAAAACATAGAAGAACCCTTATTCTCCTTTACAATAATTCTCTAAAATATGCAATTATTAAGATGGAATAGTGGCATTAGAATGTGCGAGAGGCACCTAATTCAGGCTTTAAGTGCAAAAATGTTCTCTGGGGTAGTATGCCCCCAGACCCCCCTATGTTTGGGTCCCCCATCATAGTCTTTGATTACCAACCCCTGTCTGTTGTAACCACAATGATAATCATATCTCAGTCATGCAGGTGTAGTATGATATTTTTTTATAACATACTGGTATCGGATCGGTACTCGGTATCGGCCGATACCCACAGCACAAGTATCGGATTCGGTATTGGGAGGGAAAAAATGGTATCAGAACATCTCTACTATTAACACTGTACGTAAGATGTTAATGTTAGACTTTGTTGCTTGCTAATGCTAGTTCGCTAATGCTAGCCTGCTAACACTTTATGTGTTTTTTATGCACACTGTTCATTGCACCTTATTTGTTTCATAGCACCAACATTTTTATACTGTATATTCATATTTATTCTGCACTGGAACTCTATTCTACTCCTTAATACATACTCCTTCTTGAGACACTTTATTTTTTATTGTATTTTTATATTTTATTGCTTGAAGTATGCCTAGGTTGTTGTTTTTATTTAATTGTCATTGTCTCTGTGTGTAATGCTGCTGCTACACTGTAATTTCCCAGCTTGGGATAAATAAAGTCTATCTATCTATCTATCTATCTAGCTATCTATCTATCTATCTATCTATCTACCTATCTACCTAACTCTAATTCGCTAATGCTAGCCTGCTAACGCTGGCCCATATCAATCATATTTCAGTTAAACAAATAAAATACAATGAACGATATACGTTTTAGGTGTCTTGTTGTCTTTGTGTCTTCTTGTTGGTTCGAGACCAGCAAAGACTTGGTGCCAGTATTCCTGGCCAAAAAAAAAAAAAAAACAGGAACTGTTTCAAGATTAGGCACCGGCTCAGATCCAGCCCTGGAACAACCTTGGTCAAAAAAGGGTTACGTCACCATAAAAGTATAGAATCCCCTCTTAAGTAGTTGCAATATGCATTTATGTTACGTTTGTGTGATGTGATATATTTAAAGTTGTTAAAGTCTGTTAAAATTGGTCAAGATGTCAAGAAGTATAAATACAATACTTAAGTAAAAGCAGAACTACATACCTGTTACAATACAAGTAAAAGTCTTATGTAAAGTAGGTATGTAGTAATGGAAAACTTATAGTGCAGGGCTTCCATACAGAGCTGAGGTCAGGAGAACATTAGTTTAGCTTCACATTAAATCAAAGTGGGAAACTTAAATGTACCACATCTCAAAAACAGTTATGTTAAATAGTGATGAAGTAATTGACATCAGTAGCTAAGTGGCTCAACACTTTAATAGAGCAAAGCATGAGTAGTGGGCTGGGGAAAGATCAAGGTCTTCTTTCACTGTTAAAATATGGAGATTTCCCAAGTCCAATATCTGCCAATTTGATAACTCTGCTTCTTGTGCAGGGAGGAAGAAAGGAGGAGAGGATAGCAGCAACAATAGAGAGAGAGAGAGAGAGAGAGAGAGAGATGGCCTTTTCCCCTCACCATTAATTATGACCTGCTCCACTTAGAGGTCAATTACCATAAATCAAAGTTAGAATAATAAGCCCATCAAAGCCTTGTTCAGTCATTGGCCTCCCTTGTCCTATCACACAGCTTCATCATGTTTTATGATCACTATATCACATGGTGGAGCGGCAGCAGGGCTGGAACAGACCTGACTTTTACTTCACTATTTGTTCTTTCTTTCTTCCCCTCTTTCCCAAGGGTATCATCTGGATATGATGAGGGGGATCCACTCTTCAAACAGTAATCAAATTTGATCCAGTAGTAGCATTATCATCTCATAAAGAGTGTAATTAAAACAAAAAAACACCCATTTAAAGGGGGGTGCGGTCATCAATGCCCGAGTTGTTTCTAAGCTACAGTAACAGTTTGGTGACCAATGTCTAATAAACAGACCTCTGTTTACGACTCATATTTACATTTTAGACCAGGGGTGTCAAACTCAAATACACAATGGGCCAAAATTTAAAACTTGAATAAAATCGCGGGCCAACATTGAACAAATAAACCTTTTAATATATACCAAACATGTTTTGCTTTAACATTAAATATGGAACCAGCAACGCTTATAAACATACAATATATAACTAAATAGTGCAGACATGCAAAATCAAATTTCAAATAATATTTATTAAATAAAAAATAAATAAAAATCGTATGCCTCTTTTCTATTTGCATCCTTCTGATTTAAATATCAAAATAAACTTTTTCAACAGGTTAATAAATTCTGCCTTTCTTTTCTCCATTTTTGGGAAGGGGTAGCTGGGAGACAGCTCTAGCTTGAGGTTGCTATGACGACTGTCACAGAGGAGCGTTTCTGGGTCCTGTCCTGATTGACGCGCCAAAACAACAGCAGGGCATTGTGGGATTTGTAGTATTAGCTGTAAATGCGCCGTATAATACCGGCGGGTCAGCTTTTATAGTACAATAATAAGATAATAATTTGATATTGCCTCGCGGGCCAAAAAAAATTACACTGCGGGCCAAAATTGGCCCGCGGGCCAGAGTTTGACACCCCTGGTCTAGACTGAAAGAAGCCAACAAGTATTGGACTGAATGCTGGGAATTTGGTAGATATTCATGGTTCTCAGAGGAAGAACCCTACTGACTTTTGGTGATCCCCTGACATCTTTTCTGACACCATCATCAGAACAAACTTAATGTCCGACATGACCAGAAAACGAATGACTTTCCCTTCACCAAATGAAACAGGACCCCACTGCTCAGCCTTACACTGAGAAACATATGAAGGTGAATCACTTATGCGGTGTGCATTATAGTTTTTTAAAACAGCAAGTGAAGCTGACTCGGCCTGCTCCGTAGGGGCTGAGCTGCAGCTAATCAGTCCTGATGCTAATGCGAGCTAATAAGTTAGCATAACAACTGGGAAAGAGAAAGGCTGAATTAGCATACTGAGAGATAATTAGCAAGCGGCTGATTAAAGCAGAGACTAAGCAGCACTGAAAGCTATATAAGGGAAATCTTGTTTAGCACTCTGGCCCAACACTGTGACAATGCTCACACAATGAACAAACATCCATCAGACCTCTGTCAAGCTAGCTCATTTCTGATGTCACGCTCATTATACACAGGGAGTAAATGTATGGAAGACAGAGATATACAATACACTGTGTGTGTGTGTGTGTGTGTGTGTGTGTGTGTGTGTGCTCACAGATATGAATAAGAGTGTTTGGTTGGGTCTAGTTAACAATAAAGATCAAGAAAGTGAAATAAAAAAGAGAACACACAAAGAACTACAGATCAGGACTAAAAAAAGAAGATCTCCATTTGATGTGTCCAACTGAAGCCTCATATTTATTTTCATTTCATTTCACTCATTTAACAGTATAAGTTTTGTACTATTCCTTGATTTGCGGTAATTAAATGCCCTATTTCTGATGCTATTTGACAGTGCTTTACTGTAATTTCTACAAACATTTTTTACAGTGTAACACAGTCATTTGATCCATTGTTTATTGTATTGATTATAGCCACTAAGAAATTTGTCATGGACACATCACATACAGTACTTGTCAATAATATCCTAGCACAAAGCAACAGTTCATCACTAAGGTTTGTAGTCAATTCGTGTAATTAAAGGGGTTGTACATGACATTCAGAAAATTAATATCGCAGTAAACAACTATTTGCCATGTCAATATAGGCTATATTAGAGTAATAGTGCCCTGACCAGAGAATGAAGTCATGTTTCCTCTCTGTTCTTTGTTGACAACAAACAACAATAAATTGTTGTGGTAGCCAGTCCAGCCATGAGCATGTTAGCTCACTGTGTCCCTGTGTGTGTTTGTGGCTATGTAAGATTAATAACTGTAATATGAATATCACTTTGCTATGTTATTAATATTATTACTATTATTATATATATTGTTGCTGCCATTACTATTATTACTATATACTGTAATATACTACTATTATTATTATTATACCGGCCTTATTTATTATTATTACTATTATTATTATTATTATTATTATATATTATATTATTTTACTTGTAATTACTTTATTTATATTTTTCATTTTATTTTTATATTGTTTATTATCTATTATTACATATTATATTATATACATTATATACTGTACTATTATTATTATATACCGTCTAGTCACTATAGTATTGTTGCCATCATATAACCAGTTTAATTATTACCATCATCTTGCCAACCATCCTACCAACTGATGTTCTTTTTTAACTTCTTAAGTGTCCTTGTTCTTGTTCTATTCTGTGTTTTTTTCTATTGTTGTTTTTTATTTATGCTACCTCAGTATTTTATTCTATTGTATTTTATTGTACTTGAATACCGACTGCTGTGACAACCGAATTTTCCTTCGGGGATGAATAAAGTAATCAATCAATCAATCAATCAATCAATCAATCAATCAATCAATCAATCAATCTATCTATCTATCTATCTATCTATCTATCTATCTATCTATCTATCTATCTATCTATCTATCTATCTATCTATCTATCTATCTATCTATCTATCTATCTATCCATCCATCCATCCATCCATCCATCCATCCATCCATCCATCCATCCATCCATCCATCCATCCATCCATCCATCCATCCATCCATCCATCCATCCATCCATCCATCCATCTATGACCAGGTTGAAAGAAGTGAACTCAGTTATATATAGATCTTGTTGGTGAGAAAGATGCTTTTGTAGTGGAGGTTTATATGGCTGCTCGCCTCATCTTATAAGTCGCCTTGCACAGAATTCTTGCCATTGGCAGCCATTTTTTTTTATGATATGGTAAATGGAGTGCGCTTTTATCCAAAAGGCTTCACACTACAGACTGCGCTCATTCACCCATTCGGACACACATTCATAATGGTCGCCAAGGCTACCAGGGCACACTGGTGCCACCTGCCACCATTGGGAATTCATTGGGAGCAACTTGGGGTTCAGTGTCTTGCTCAAGGATACTTCCATATGTAGGCTGCCATGGTCGGGGATCGAACTGTACACTGTTTTCACCATCACAAGTGGGCGCATTGCAGACATTTGAGCAAATACTAAGGTCGACCTGTCAAATACAGCAGCTTGCAAAAACTGCTTACAAGAGGAAAAGGAAACACATCTATCCTGCTCTAGTTCAAACTATCAGAAACAAGTACAAACAGTAGAAAAGCAAAAGTCTAAATAGTCTCCCAAAAGTGACCCAAAACTGTTGGTAGAAATACGAGATATAATGATGCTAATCAGAATGAGAGAGTGAGAGAATGAGAACCCTTCTGTTAGTTAAAAAGAATTGTGATAGAAGAAACCAAACTGTGGACTGTTGACATGATAACTCTTCAATTTGGGAGATGATGAGACTATTTAGACTGTGTCTTGGGCAATCGGATCACAAGTGGTCAGCCCTAAATACGAGTGTAAATGGGCTCAAAGTCTCACTTGCAGGGGTTTCAGAATGTGGAGCTAACTCAGCATGGCTTTTACTCATGGTGACGGTGCCTGTTACTGTAGAGACTGGAGAGAAGGTTATTATGCCAAAACCTCATCAGAACACATCTGCCATCAACCATGCTCCAGCAGCTTCTGTCAGCTTCTGCTCAAATTTCAATTGAGTATGAGGGAACGAGATCACTAGACAAAGATGAACTTATCAGAGCATTCTCAGTGTTAGGTGGGTAATGGTGGTTAATGTTCTAGTCAGAGTGAATCAATTATCAATGGCATTGAGTTTCAGACACGTTTTATCCCCAAGCGGAATATGGATGTTTAAGTCCAAACATATAACGTTATAGATGCAAATTTTATTCAATTCAACCTAAAGTCTTTTCTTTTTGGCTCTTTTATGTTGGTTTGTAAGTAGGTACGATGCATTCTGACATGAGCTCCTGAAACGGGCCTGTAGAACCTGATAATGTAATAAATTCCCGATAATGTAATAACCCCGATAATGTAATAAAAATCTGCACTTGAGTCCATTGAAAATGTAATAAAACCTGATAATTTAATAACTTCCCGATAATGTAATAAAGTGCATTTCCCAATAATCTAATACACTTTTTACCTCCCATTAATGTTATAAAGTATAACATTAATGGGAGATGATTACATTATCAGGTTAGCCTTCATTTCACAAGTCCAGATAATGTAATAATTCCCCAATATTGTAATAATTTAACAGCAGACCACCCATTACTTGGGTTCAAGTGGTGATACTGTGTATCAACTCTAGCTCAAGAGCTCTAGCGCCACCAACAGGTCAAAGTTGATGTTTATTAACTTTTGACCCGTTCATCCGTTTTTCACAAAGGATGTATCACTGGAACCCTTGGGCCAATCCCAGCTCAATGGGTTTTTTCGGCCATATTGGATTTTCCGCCATCTTTGATTTGATCAAAAACCTTCCATTAATGATATACTTTATTACATTATTGGTAAAAAGTGTATTACATTATTGGGAAATGCACTTTATTACATTATCAGGAAGTTATTACATGATCAGGTTTTATTACATTTTCAATGGACTCAAGTGCAGATTTTTAATTACATTATCGGGGTTATGGGAATTTATTACATTATCAGGTTCTACAGGGCCTCCAGATTCTAAAGACCACCACGGACTTCCCCTCCCCCATCCTGGCTGCCTGACGGAGACCCAACTGGACTTGTTATGTCCTTGAGTATGTTATGAGCCTGTTAAAAGTTGCTTGTAAAGGAAGATTTGTACTGTATTCCAATGTCAAGCAAGTCTCATTTGTTAAGAATTAAGAATAACTATATAGAAAATGGTCACATGGGTACCCTTCAATGCCTGAAACAATATCAAAATCTGGCAAATACAGATTTCTGTAAATATCTCCAGCTCAGGCACTCTCTCCTTTCAGTTCCGAGTCCTGGACCTGACCCAGTCAGTGAATTTCAAAGCCTATTACAAACTGTCAGCCTTAAAAAAAAGTGGTGCTTCAGTTTTGTATTACCTCATCAGAGATGCCAATAGATCTAAACTTGATAGTCTCAACTTGGCTTGGGAGAAAGATACTGAGCAACAGCAGTGGAAAGATGTCATATCGAGCTGGCACACCCAACAAGTCCAGACGCAATTTACTTACTGTAAAATCTGTCGATGCTGCTGGACCACAAGCAGAATGGCTGGACTCAAACTAAGAGATGAGGATTTATGTTGGCCATGTCATAAAAAGGTTGGAATGCATGTGGCATGGCATGGTTAAATATCTAATTGGGAAAATAATATATTTTATGAATTAACTGACACCCAGACCAAGGGAATTATCCCTTAAAAATTGTAGGTACATGGTTTCAGTGAACTATGGTCCCAACTGGCTATGTTACCAGAATGAAGAATTGGTAACACTTTATATTAGGGAACACATATTCAACATTAATTAGTTGCTTATTTGCATGCAAATAAGTAACATATTGGCTCTTAATTAGTAATTATTAAGTAGTTATTAATGCCTTAGTTAATGGCTTACTGGTTGTATAATAACGGCATGCAGAATAAGAGTTTTCCCTCAATAACCTCAGAATTATTGCTTATTAGTAGTAAGTAAGGAAGTTGTTGTATATGAGTTATGATCTTAATATGCTTTACTTTGTATGGACTTTATAATCTCTACATAGCGGTGAACGAAACCATGGAAACGGCAAATAGCAAACACCTTCTCCAGACCTTTGACTGACTGGTGGCTCCTTTTAAGTAAAGAAAATGTAATTAAATGCCGGAAGTGAAGTTTTTTATTTGTAACGCACTTTTTCTTGTTTAAAGCAATTCCAAGTAGTACAACATTAAAAACAGGTTTTAAAACAAGAGCACAAGGAAAACTTTAAGAAAAGGCTTTTTTAGAGAAAAAGGCTTTTAGGCCATTCATAAAAGAGTCTAATGCATAAAACGTAAGCTTCGCTGACATCGTGACTACTACAGGTGACATAGTTACGTAAAAACGTGATGCTCAAAACGTGAGTTACAGAAATTCAGTGATGTTTTAATGACGTTTATTTTTGTTTGGTTGTCATTTTACTACAACCACTAGAGCAGTAGTTCTCAACCTTTTTGAGTCGCGACCCCCAATTTAACATGCATGTTGTCCGTGACCCCCACTCACTGAACAGAATCTCACACGCACAGTTAAGATCACCCAAAAAAGAAACAAAATGACCAAAAAAAGACACAAAATGATCAAAAAAGACACAAAATGACCAGAAAAGACACATAATGAACAAAAAAAGACACAACATGACCAAAAAAGACACAAATTGACCACAAAATGATCGAAAAAAGACACAAAATGATCAAAAAAGACACAAAATGACCAGAAAAGACACAAAATGACTAAAAAAAGACACAAAATGACCAAAAAAATGAAACAAAATGACCAAAAAAGACACAAAATGATCGAAAAAAGAGACAAAATGACCTAAAAAGACACAAAATGAACAAAAAAAGACACAAATTGACCACAAAATGAACAAAAAAGACACAAATTGACCACAAAATGATCGAAAAAAGACACAAAATGACCAAAAAAGACACAAAATGAACAAAAAAAGACACAAAATGACCAGAAAAGACACAAAATGACCAAAAAAAGACACAAAATGACCAAAAAAGACACAAAATTACAAAAAAATAGACACAAAATGACCACAAAATGATCGAAATAGGACACAAAATGACCTAAAAAGACACAAAATGAACAAAAAAAGACACAAATTGACCACAAAATGAACAAAAAAAGACACAAAATGACCTAAAAAGACACAAAATGAACAAAAAAAGACAAAATGACAAGAAAAAACCACAATGACCAAAAAAAGACATGAATACTTTAACACAGTGGAGACAGAGCTGACTTCCAAAATGATTTGGCGACCCCCAGAAATCATGTGGGCAAATATTTACTGAAACAAACATATAAAATGTAATCTAGTTGTTCCTCCAAACAGAAGCAGACAAGCAAACACACACACACACTATAGAGGGAAGGCAAGTCACAGCAAAGTGTATCTGAAGAGCAGATACTTTAAAGATATTTCAGAACATATCATAACACTTTAAGGCCAGGATGGTACTTAATGAAAAATGGCAGTTAAAGGGACTGTGTAGTTATGAATCAATGAGTCTTGAAGGGCAGATGCCACAAGACGTCCTGTGCGCGGTGCATCCAGACTAACAATATGGCCAGAGATCCTTTTATGTTAACGGCTTCAAATGATTTACTAAGTGAAATACAGTCTGAGGTGCGACCTTGCTCTTCAACTTTGTGACTTAAAAGCTTCTTGTTGTCAGACCTTTTTTTCTTTATCGGCCTTTACCGGTGCTTAAAGTTCATTTATTTCCCCCCATGTGTTATCTTTTATATATTTGGAACAATGAATGTTTTATTTGGGATTATCTTTAAATGATAATCGTATTTGATGGGGAAAATATAACTAATATAACTAATATAACAGCTTCCCACCAATGCTTCTTGATTTAAATAGTATTAGTTTATTAACCCTTTGATGCATAACATGGGTCAAAAAGTTATTGATGCCCTCTAAATGTCAATGATGAACTTTTTAAGAATCCTTTCAGTGCTGAGGTGAGTACTGAATGTCTATGGAGGTAAACGGTGTCCGGCTGTGTTTAGTTCCAGCAGCCGGAGCAGACAGGAGATCTCCATATCCAGTGTGGATAGCCTCGGGCACTTTGATAAGATTTTTTCTGAATTGAAAAGAGAAACTCTGTTCCAGTATTTTACTTTCTTTGAGTGATGTTTTCAATATGCTTTTTGCAGGACAATCTGCTATTCAATCAAATTTATAAGTTCTTATAATGGTGTCCGGCATTAATCCGATTTTAGAAGGAATGTTAAAAGTTTTATAGAACAAATTGAAATATCTCTTTATACATGCTAAAACATGTTTATGCTTGTTGAACAGTTCATTAACAAAGTATTGGCTGTTTTACTTGCAGAGGTTTTATTGCACTTTGCGCTGCAGCTGCTCTCTGTGTAGAGAACGAGCAGAGGAGATTCTGCTGCATGAAAAAGCTGCAAAAGTTAACAAGAACCAATTAAAGAAGCAGTGAGGTCAAAGCTTATCAATACTACAGTCTTTAATAATTAGGCCTGGGTCGGGCCTGTTTTAATACCCATCCCTGTATAGTGTAGGCATGTTGCATTGAGAAAATATAAGAACATTTGAGGAGTAAGTGGAGTTAGTAGGGTAAAATGGTAAATGGACTGCACTTATTTTGCGCTTTTCTATCTTAGCGACCAAATAATTAAATGTTCTCTACTGTGGTATATTTTCTCTGCTTTTCTAAAAGGCCTCAACATGACCTCCAGATCATGTAACAGCCGGTTTAAACCAGAAATAACGTGCTGTAGGATCTGGTAAAGTCAGACATTAGAGGCGTTTGGAAGCAGAAATATAAACAGTATAAGTTGAATCCTTTTAAGGTACACTGTAAAAAATAATCTGTTTAATTTACGGAAAAATACCGGCAGCTGTGGTTGCCAGAACTTCACCGTAAAAATTACAGTGAGTGGGTTTTCTATTCTAAATTTCAATGTAAATATCAGCAAAAACTGTGATTTAGTCTGAATAATCCTGTTATTTTTAGGGTAATTGTGTCATTCATTCACACATCATGGTTTTTTCTTCATAAATTTTGCATGAAAATGTTATATTTTTACAGCAAAACTGTGTGTTTCTTCCAGTTTATGACAGAAAAAAGTGAAAGTTTTGTGCTATTCTTCGATTTATGGTAATTAAAAGTGTCTAACACGGTGATATACAATTTTTAATTTTACGCCCTATTTCTGATGTATTTGACAAAGTTTTACTGTTATTTCTACAAACATTTTTCATAGTGTGAAAAGTAGACTTAGCAGCGTGCGCGTTCACGGAAAAACGTGCCCCATACGTTGAAGATGTGGGTTGTTACAATTATGGTTTACAGAATTACATAAAAACGCCCTGACACAGACAGAAAAAGCAGAGAGAACAAAGGCTTAATTGGACTTAAAGACACCTTTTTTTTTCAGCAGCCTTAAAATGGACAAAGTTCTCCTCCGCTGTACCAGGCAGTGTATTCTGATGTCTGGTTATAAAGAAAACTAAAAGGAACTTTGACGTGATATTTCATTCATTTCCTCAATCAAGAGTGGTAGTGATTTCCACTACACTACTTCAGAATTTATTCGGAATTTTTTTTTCCGTCTCCCATTTACCCACAAAAACAACCTCAAGCGAGCATGAAAAATGTTGTGTATTTTTTAGAAAGTTTTATCGAAATTTGGTCTTTCCATCAAACTTTTCTCATGCAAATCTTCAAAGTGTTCATAGAAATTTCTTGATGGAAACATGACTATTGTTAATGTCAGGAAGCTATTATTTATCTGATATTAAACATGTATGGACGACAACAACTGCAGCATTTTATCAAACTTTTTTTTAATGAAACATAAAAAAGCCTTTCTTAGATCTTATAGTTTAATATGACACCAGGATATACAGTATATTCATAAAAGTGAGGCCACTATGGTGAAAATACTGCTAAATATCAATACTTGGCGGCCATGAATCGATATTACATTGCCACGCAAAATATTGAGATACTATGCTGTATTGATTTTTTGTCCCTTTAGTGTAGAGTTTGCATGTTCTCCCCGTGTCAGCGTGGGTTCTCACCGGGTTCTCCGGCTTCCTCCCACAGTCCAAAAACATGCACTTAGGTTTCATTGGTGACTCTAAATTGACCCAAAAGACACAAAATGACAAAAAAGACACAAAATGACCAAAAAAAGGCACAGAATGACCAAATAAGACATAAAATGACCAAAAAAAAGACACAATATGACAAAAAAAAGACACAAAATGACCAAAAAAAGACACAATATGACAAAAAAAGACACAAAATGACAAAAAAGAGGCACATAATGACCAAAAAAGACATAAAATGACCAAAAAAAGACACAAAATGACCATAAAATGACAAAAAAAACACAAAAAGACTAAAACACATTAACACATGAACACTTTAACACAGTGGAGACAGAGCTGACTTCCAAAATTATTTGGCGACCCCCAGAAATCATCTCGCAACCCCAATTGGGTTCTCCGGCTTCCTCCCACAGTCCAAAAACATGGACTTAGGTTTAATTGGTGACTCTAAATTGCCCGTAGGAGTGAATGAGAGCATGAATGGTCTCCGTCTACTGTATATTGTATGTTATTCTGTGTCATGGTGCTTGTTTTCTTGGTTTTCATCCACAAACTGTTAAAATACTGTATATTGTGACCCGTTTTTGCCACTTTTGCCACATTGTAACTTTGTGCATCTCTTTGTTGATACTTCCACGAGTGTAAAACACACATAAAGCTGAGCTCACTGTTCCCTGCACTGTAGTTATAGTCCTTTCTGTCTCCACACTGTTCAAACACGGTTGACTGTATTGGGCAATAGACTTTCCATTAAAACCTTTTGCATAACCATGAAAGTGTTGCATGGAAGACTAGACGTTGAGCAAATTTTCAATATGACCTTTTCCGAAGGCCCGTATTCCAATAAATACTAATTTCCTGTTGATCTAATTAGCGCCTGGAGGAATTTGTCTTCATCAATTATTGAGTAAAAACAGGGGAAACTCTATGGTCTGCCATTATAATGGATTTATTATGTGGTGGGTGTTGGGGGGAGGTGGGGGGGCTGGCTATTATTTATTAAGCACTTCTTTATTTGTGCTGAAACCACCCGCTGACGTGTGCAACACTAAAGGAACGGGGCACAGTGGCACATTCTCCCCATAGGCTTCCATGGGGAGGGGCAGACCGGATCAGTTCATGTTTTGGATGCTATGAGATCACCTAACAGACCAAAAAATAGTGTCATTAAACATTATTTTAAGTTTTGGTATATCAGAAGATATGATTAAAATTGTATTTTTTGTATTTTTTTTTACTCATCATTTGAAATCCACTGTAGTAGAGTGAATAGTGTTATTACTACTATTATCATCATTATTATCGTTATCATTATCGGTATTATTACTTACAGCAGTAGTTCTCAACATTTTGTTCTCTCATTTTTTACAGTGTGTGGCAAGACAAAAAGAGGAATCATGTGCTTTAGGGTGAATAATGCACAAGTTAAAGGAGCTGACCGGATTGCATTTCACAAGAGCTATATCATACATTATCATGTGACAAATACATAGATTGATGCATTGATTAACTGTCAGTTGTTTATTGTAAACGTGAATATGCAGTGCACGTTTTTGCTCCAAACTTGCACCATCACACTGTAAAAAAAAAAAGCCCTGTTGTTTTTACGGTAAAAACCAGCAGCTACGGTTTCCAGAACTTTACCGTAATAAATACGGTGCAACTTTTTTAAATATTACGGTAAAATGATATTGGCACTGTTGATTTCATGTTTAAGATTGCCATTTTATTCTATTTTTTTACCGTATTAATTAAATTTTTTTCCATAAAAACAAACGCTGTTCTGCCATATAATTCACAAGAAAATACTTTATAAATGCTGCATAAATTAAATATTTTACCAATAAATATTACAGTATATTTCTGTTAGAGATATGGTGTTTAGTACATTTAACAGTTAAAAAAACAGTTTTTTTACAAAAGATAAATGCAAAAATTACAGTGATGCTTGTATATATATAACAGTATATTGTTTTTACAAACATGATGCCAGAGTATTTTACAGTACACTGTAAAAAAAACTGTTGTTTTTACGGTAAAAAAAAACGGCAGCTGTGGTTGGCAGAACTTTACCGTAATAAATACGGTAGAATTTTTGTTAATATTACCTTTAAATTTCACGTTTAAGACATTAATGCCATTTATTAAAAGTTTTTCCATCAAAAGAAATGCTGTTTTGCCATATAATTGACAAGAATATACTTTATAAATGCTGCATGAATGGAAGATTTTAACATTAAATATTACAGTATATTTGTCAGAAATAGGCTTTTTCTGACTGTTAAATGTACTAAACACCTTTTTTTTTTCAAATGCAAAACTTACAGTGGTGGCTTGTATTTTTCAAAAAACAAAACTGTAAAAAAAAAACTGTTTTGGTTGATATATACATTTACAGTGTCTCATTGTTACTGAAACTAACCCATTTATCATTTTACGTCTTTTACTGTCATGGTTTAACAGTTTTTCACCGTAAAATCCACAGACATTTTTTACAGTGTGTGTCAAGACAAAAAGAGGAATCATGTGCTTTAGGGTGAATAATGCACAAGTTAAAGGAGCTGACCGGATTGCATTTCACAAGTGCTATATCATACATTATCATGTGACAAATACATAGATTGATGCATTGATTAACTGTCAGTTGTTTATTCTAAACGTGAATATGCAGTGCACGTTTTTCTCCACACACACCACCATGACAGCCACTTTGCTGTGAATAGATTCCTGCACGAAGGGGGGAAAAAATAACAGTATGTCATATTAATTAAACTAAATAACTACATCACTGCCAGTGGACATTTGTATCTTAAGTGGCACAGAGTGTAAATAAAACAGTGTGTGCCTCACACACACACACACACACACTGCAGCAGAGTACAGTTGAGGCTACAGTGTAAGTGATGAAGCAGCAAAACCACGCTGGCGTCGATAAGTATCCGGCCTGACATTTATTAAAGCACTCTTCCTCTCGTGCTGCAACACTGGGACTTCCACGTGGAGCCGGTGGACGAGGCATAATTAAAAAGGTAATGGTGCTGGCAGCGGCCGGGCTGCCATGGCTCCGGGGCTGCCCACCGCTATCAGGCCAGCCAGGAATGAGAGGCGATCAATTTCAGCTTCAGTCCTCCCACAGTTCCTCTTTAGCGGCTAAAAGCGTACAATACCTGCAGCTGCTCGTCCCGTCCAGCGGGGGCAGAGCGGAGCAGGAGCAGGAGAAGGTGGAAGTCACAGATAGGAGCTTATCTCACAGGTTAAGATTTAATTGTTGTCTTCCCTCCACTAAGTTTTTCCTCCACCTTCACTTCAATCTTTAATGAAGATTAAGTGAGTCTCAACAAGCCTTATCAACACGTCTGGGGAGGAGACCGAGGCCTAATCAGGGTAGCCTACACACACACATACCTGTACTTCTATCTTTGTGAGGACCGTCCATTGACACACAATAATACATCCTTTTCCTTAACCTTAACTATCATTTCTAAATGCCTCACCACAACCCTGAACCTAACTTTTACATTGACACCAAGTCTAAACCCTCAAACAAGCCTTTGACGAAGTGAGGACCGGCTGAAATGTCCTCACTTCCCAAAAATGTATGGGAATCCTGAGTGTATGTGATAATATGAGTATGCATATGGACACACACACACACACACACGCACACGCAATCACACACACACATTCCTGTACTTCTATCTTTGTGAGGACCGTCCATTGACACACAATAATACATCCCTTTCCTTTACCTTAACTATCATTTCTGTGGAATAATCTGCCTCACTACCTCTGTTGCACTGAAAGTAAACAGGTATTTAAAAAGAAACTGAAATCTAATTTTATACAAGCTGTACATTTTTAAATGTTGTTCTTACCTTTTCTTTCCTTTTCTTACCCTTTTTAGGTTTATAGTGATTGACGTTACCTGTAAATGTTTGATATGCTGAGAATATGTTTTTCTGTATATTCTGTGTTGTTCCTGTGGACCCCAGGAAGACTAGCTGGTTACTAAGGTACCAGCTAATGGGGATCCTTAATAAATAAATAAACAAACAAATAAACAAATTTATAAATGCCTCACCACAACCCTTAACCTAACCTTTATATTGACACCAAGTCTAAACCCTCAAACAGGCCTTTGACGAAGTGAGGACCGGCTGAAGTGTCCTCACTTCCCAAAAATGTCCTCCCACTGTTGGTTAAAAACATATTCCGGTCCTCAGTTCGTAGGAAGTACAAGTACACACACACACACACACACACACACACACACACACACACACACACACACACACACACACAGTAGAAGCTATCAAGGTTATAATAGTTTTGTATTTTTCATTAGTTTTAGTTTTAATTTCGTTGTGAATTTTTGTTTTCAAATTCAGTTAGTTTTAGTTAGTTTTTAGAGTGAGTTTTCTAGTTTTAGTTTAGTTTTTATTTTTTGAAAATGCTTAGTTTTAGTTTAGTTTTTATTAGTTTTAGTGTTAGTTTTAGTTTTTTTTATAATGGTTATGTGTTGGGTGCCAGATTCAATAAGGTCACAATAAATTTTGCCTTTATTTCCTTTGGTTTTGAATTTTGTTTCCCATCCCAGTCTCAGTAAACATATTCACCATGTGTTGCATGTTCAAATAGAAACACTGAATTATGAATGAAAAAAGTTGACAAAAACGAGAACTAAGGACATTTTCACTATAATTTTAGTTAGTTTTGTAACCACACAATACAGTTTCAGTTAGTTATCGTTTTTTTAAAAACTCTAGTTTTTATTTTTATTTCAGTTAACGAAAATGTTTTTTCAATTCTAGTTTTAGTTAGTTTTCGTTAACTATAATAACCTTGACACACACACACACACACTCTCTCTCTTTACTACAGTATGGACGTATTATAGCAACTAAATTGGAAGATATGAGGCCACACACACACTCACAGTGTGGATGTGACTGAAGGCTCATACTTGGACAAAATCAAAAAGAATAACCCGGCACAGACGCACCACAGGCCTGAAGGTGAAGATGCCAATACACCGACAAAATCATAAAGCATACTTACACACACTCACACACACACTCATACACACACACACTCACACACACACACACTCACACACACTCACACACACACTGAGCGGTGGCAGCGAGGCTCTCTGCTGCAGCCACTGCAGAACTAAACACAACATTTTGGAGCTAAAAATAGATTAAAAACAGTGGAACCATTTACTCTGACAGACCCCGAGTGTTTATTCTAAATGTTATTTAATCCAGTGGTTCTCAACCTTTTTTCACTGATGTTCCCCCTGTGAAAAAAAAATTCAGCCACGTACCCGCTAACCAGGGTAAAGCATATTTGGTTGAAAAAAAAAAAGAGTTAAAAACAGAGCGCTGTGCCATCAGTGTCTGAATTGTGTATGTGTTTATCAGTTCTAAAGTTTAATAAATCAAACATTTGGGAAAAAAAAAACCTATTTCAAACATTTTAAATGTTAATAATCCATGACTAAATAATATTATCATCACTAAAATGTAGTGATTCAAACTAATGTAGTAAAAACAGTAACAGTGAGCACATAACCATTTAAAACGACAGGGAGAATAAAACTGAATAGCCTACTGAATATAAAATTAATTTTATGGACTCAAATTTATTAAATCATTATTTTTAAAGGATTTTTGCATGGATGCAACTTTTTAAATGTATATTTTAAAGTCTCCCCCATTTGAGAACCACTGATTTAATCCATACTCTATAATGTTGTGGTGTATTCTGAATAGATAGTTTAGTTGACAGATATTATTATGATCAAAGCACATACAGTCCTGGAAAAAATGATTAGACAACCCCTGTTCTCTTCAATGAATTGTTCATTTTAATGTCTGGTTCAACTAAAGGTACATTTGTTTGGACAAATATAATGATAACAACAAAAATAGCTCATAAGAGTTTATTTTAAGAGCTGATATCTAGATATTTAACATGATTTTCTTGATAATAACCAAAATCATTATCAAGAAAACCATGGAAAATGTCTAGACATCAGCACAGGATATGACATGTTGACAGTGCCCGTCTCATTTTACTTCCCCATGTGTATGTATATAAAACTGACCTGCACACAAAAGACACAAATGTAGGTTATTATGCTGAGCCAATCATGCAGACCTCATGCTGTACACTGTAAAAAATAATCTGTTTAATTTACGGTAAAATACCGGCAGCTGTGGTTGCCAGAACTTTGCCGTAAAAAATACAGTGAGTGGGTTTTCTACTGTAAATTTAAATGTAAAAATCAGCAAAACCTGTAATTTAGAATGAATAATCCTGTTATTTTTAGGGTCATTGTGTCATTGTGACGTCAT